>NW_028225781.1:0-163230 GCF_052327205.1 Somniosus microcephalus
CAGGAGTTAGTCAATGTGAAGGCCTAGTGGCTAAAGGAGCCACCTGCTCCAGTACAGGGCCGTGCTTAGCAGGAGTTCGTCAATATGCGGGCCCAGTGGGTAAAGGAGCCACCTGCTCCAGTACAGGGCCTTGCTGAGCAGGAGCTGGTCAATGTGCGGGCCTAGTGGGTAAAGGAGCCACCTGCTCCAGTATCGGGCCGTGCTGAGTAGGAGTTAGGCAATGTGCGGGCCTAGTGGTTAAAGGAGCCACCTGCTCCAGCACAGAGCAGTGCTGAGCAGGAGTTAGTCACTGTGCGGACCTAATGGGTAAAGCAGCCACCTGCCCAAGTACAGGGCCTTGCTGAGCAGGAGTTAGTCAATGAGCAGGCCTAGTGGGTAAAGTAGCCACCTGCTCCGGTAAAGAGCCGTGCTGAGTACAAGTTAGTCAATGTGCGGGCCTAGTGGGTAAAGGAGCCACCTGCTCCAGTACAGGGCCGTGCTGAGTAGGAGTAAGTCAATGTGCGGGCCTAGTGGGTAAAGTAGCCACCTGCTCCAATACAGAGCCGTGCTGAGCAGGAGTTAGTCAATGTGCAGGCCGAGTGGTTAAAGGAGCCACCTGCTCCAGTACAGAGCCATACTGAGCAGGAGTTAGTCAATGTGCGGGCCTAGTGGGTAAAGGAGTCACCTGCTCCAGTACAGGGCCGTACTGAGCAGGAGTTAGTCAATGTGCGGGCCTAGTGGGTAAAGGCGCCACCTGCTCGAGTACAGGGCCTTGCTGAGCAGGAGTTTGTCAATGTGCGGACTTAGTGGGTAAAGGAGCCACCTGCTCCAGTACAGGGCCTTGCTGAGTAGGAGTTAGTCAATGTGCAGGCCAAGTGGGTAAAGGAGCCACCTGCTCCAGTACAGAGCCGTGCTGAGCAGGAGTTAGTCAATGTGCAGACCGAGTGGGTAAAGGAGCCACCTGCTCCAGTACAGGGCCTTGCTGAGCAGGAGTTAGTCAATGTGCGGACCTAGTGGGTAAAGGAGCCACCTGCTCCAGTACAGGGCCGTGCTTAGCAGGAGATAGTCAATATGCGGGCCTAGTGGGTAAAGCAGCCACCTGCTCCAGTGCAGGGCCTTGCTGAGCCGGAGTTAGTCAATGTGCGGGCCTAGTGGGTAAAGGAGCCACCTGCTCCAGTATCGGGCCGTGCTGAGTAGGAGTTAGTCAATGTGCGGGACTAGTGGTTAAAGGAGCCACCTGCTCCAGTACAGAGCCATTCTGATCAGGAGTTAGTCAATGAGCAGGCCTAGTGGGTAAAGGAGCCACCTGCTCCAGTACAGGGCCTTGCTGAGCAGGTGTTAGTCAATGTGCGGACCTAGTGGTAAAGGAGCCACCTGCTCCAGTACAGGGCCGTGCTTAGCAGGAGTTAGTCAATATGCGGGCCTTGTGGGTAAAGGAGCCACCTGTTCCAGTACAGAGCCGTGCTGAGCAGGAGTTAGTCAATGTGCGGGCCTAGTGGGTAAAGGAGCCACCTGCTCCAGTACAGTGCCGTGCTGAGCAGGAGTGAGTCAATGTGCAGACCTAGTGGGTAAAGGAGCCACCTGCTCCAGTACAGGGCCTTGCTGAGCAGGAGTTAGTCAATGTGCGGACCTAGTGGGTAAAGGAGCCACCTGCTGCAGTACAGGGCCGTGCTTAGCAGGAGTTAGTCAATATGTGGGCCTAGTGGGTAAAGGAGCCACCTGCTCCAGTATCGGGCCGTGCTGAGTAGGAGTTAGGCAAAGTGCGGGCCTAGTGGTTAAAGGAGCCACCTGCTCCAGTACAGAGCAGTGCTGAGCAGGAGTTAGTCACTGTGCGGACCTTATGGGTAAAGGAGCCACCTGCCCCAGTACAGGGCCTTGCTGAGCAGGAGTTAGTCAATGTGCAGGCCTAGTGGTTAAAGGAGCCACCTGCTCCAGTAAAGAGCCGTGCTGAGTAGGAGTTAGTCAATGTGTGGGCCTGGTGGGTAAAGTAGCCACCTGCTCCAGTACAGAGCCGTGCTGAGCAGGAGTTAGTCAATGTGCAGGCCTAGTGGTTAAAGGAGCCACCTGCTCCAGTACAGAGCCATACTGAGCAGGAGTTAGTCAATGTGCGGGCCTAGTGGGTAAAGGAGTCACCTGCTCCAGTACAGGGCCGTACTGAGCAGGAGTTAGTCAATGTGCGGGCCTAGTGGTTAAAGGAGCCACCTGCTCGAGTACAGGGCCTTGCTGAGCAGGAGTTTGTCAATGTGCGGACCTAGTGGGTAAAGGAGCCACCTGCTCCAGTATAGAGCCGTGCTGAGCAGGAGTTAGTCAATGTGAAGGCCTAGTGGGTAAAGGAGCCACCTGTTCCAGTACAGGGCCGTGCTGAGCAGGAGTTAGTCAATGTGCGGGCCTAGTGGGTAAAGGAGCCACCTGCTCCAGTACAGAGCCGTGCTGAGCAGGAGTGAGTCAATGTGCAGACCTAGTGGGTAAAGGAGCCAGCTGCTCCAGTACAGAGCCTTGCTGAGCAGGAGTTAGTCAATGTGCGGACCTAGTGGCTAAAGGAGCCAGCTGCTCCAGTACAGGGCTGTGCTTAGCAGGAGTTAGTCAATATGCGGGCCTAGTGGGTAAAGGAGCCACCTGCTCCAGTACAGGGCCTTGCTGAGCAGGAGTTAGTCAATGTGCGGGCCTAGTGGTTAAAGGAGCCACCTGCTCCAGTACAGAGCAGTACTGAGCAGGAGTTAGTCACTGTGCGGACCTAATGGGTAAAGGAGCCACCTGCCCCAGTACAGGGCCTTGCTGAGCAGGAGTTAGTCAATGTGCAGGCCTAGTGGATAAAGTAGCCACCTGCTCCGGTAAAGAGCCGTGCTGAGTACGAGTTGGTCAATGTGCGGGCCTAGTGCGTAAATAGCCACCTGCACCAGTACAGAGCCTTGCTGAGCAGGAGTTAGTCAATGTGCAGGCCTAGTGGGTAATGGAGCCACCTGCTCCAGTACAGAGCCGTGCTGAGCAGGAGTTAGTCAATGTGCGGGCCTAGTGGGTAAAGGAGCCACCTGCTCCAGTACAGGGCCTTGCTGAGCAGGAGTTAGTCAATGTGCAGGCCTAGTGGGTAAAAGAGTCACCTACTCTAGCACAGGGCCGTGCTGAGCAGGAGTTTGTCAATGTGCAGGCCTAGTGGATAAAGGAGCCACCTGCTCCAGTACAGCGCCGTGCTGAGCAGGAGTTAGTCAATGTGCAGGCCTAGTGGGTAAAGGAGTCACCTGCTCCAGTACAGAGCCATGCTGATCAGGAGTTTGTCAATGTGCAGGCCTAGTAGGTAAAGGAGCCACCTGCTCCAGTAAAGAGCCGTGCTGAGTAGGAGTTAGTCAATGTGTGGGCCTGGTGGGTAAAGTAGCCACCTGCTCCAGTACAGAGCCGTGCTGAGCAGGAGTTAGTCAATGTGCAGGCCTAGTGGTTAAAGGAGCCACCTGCTCCAGTACAGAGCCATACTGAGCAGGAGTTAGTCAATGTGCGGGCCTAGTGGGTAAAGGAGTCACCTGCTCCAGTACAGGGCCGTACTGAGCAGGAGTTAGTCAATGTGCGGGCCTAGTGGTTAAAGGAGCCACCTGCTCGAGTACAGGGCCTTGCTGAGCAGGAGTTTGTCAATGTGCGGACCTAGTGGGTAAAGGAGCCACCTGCTCCAGTATAGAGCCGTGCTGAGCAGGAGTTAGTCAATGTGAAGGCCTAGTGGGTAAAGGAGCCACCTGTTCCAGTACAGGGCCGTGCTGAGCAGGAGTTAGTCAATGTGCGGGCCTAGTGGGTAAAGGAGCCACCTGCTCCAGTACAGAGCCGTGCTGAGCAGGAGTGAGTCAATGTGCAGACCTAGTGGGTAAAGGAGCCAGCTGCTCCAGTACAGAGCCTTGCTGAGCAGGAGTTAGTCAATGTGCGGACCTAGTGGCTAAAGGAGCCAGCTGCTCCAGTACAGGGCTGTGCTTAGCAGGAGTTAGTCAATATGCGGGCCTAGTGGGTAAAGGAGCCACCTGCTCCAGTACAGGGCCTTGCTGAGCAGGAGTTAGTCACTGTGCGGACCTAATGGGTAAAGGAGCCACCTGCCCCAGTACAGGGCCTTGCTGAGCAGGAGTTAGTCAATGTGCAGGCCTAGTGGATAAAGTAGCCACCTGCTCCGGTAAAGAGCCGTGCTGAGTACGAGTTGGTCAATGTGCGGGCCTAGTGCGTAAATAGCCACCTGCACCAGTACAGAGCCGTGCTGAGCAGGAGTTAGTCAATGTGCAGGCCTAGTGGGTAATGGAGCCACCTGCTCCAGTACAGAGCCGTGCTGAGCAGGAGTTAGTCAATGTGCGGGCCTAGTGGGTAAAGGAGCCACCTGCTCC
Organism: Somniosus microcephalus; assembly: GCF_052327205.1. Lineage (NCBI taxonomy): Eukaryota > Metazoa > Chordata > Chondrichthyes > Squaliformes > Somniosidae > Somniosus > Somniosus microcephalus. Next base: position 4,326 of record NW_028225781.1, read on the forward strand.
AGTACAGGGCCTTGCTGAGCAGGAGTTAGTCAATGTGCAGGCCTAGTGGGTAAAAGAGTCACCTACTCTAGCACAGGGCCATGCTGAGCAGGAGTTTGTCAATGTGCAGGCCTAGTGGGTAATGGAGCCACCTGCTCCAGTACAGAGCCGTGCTGAGCAGGAGTTAGCCAATGTGCAGGCCTAGTGTGTAAAGGAGTCACTTGCTCCAGTACAGAGCCGTGCAGAGCAGGAGTTAGTCAATGTGCAGGCCTAGTGGGTAAAGGAGCCACCTGCTCCAGTGCAGGGCCGTGCTGAGCAGGAGTTAGTCAATGTGCAGGCCTAGTGGGTAAAGGAGTCACCTGCTCCAGTACAGGGCCGTGCTGAGCAGGAGTTAGTCAATGTGCAGGCCTAGTGGGTAAGGGAGCCACCTGCTGTCGTACACACCCGTGCTGAGCAGGAGTTAGTCAATGTGCGGGCCTAGTGGGTAACGGATTCACCTGCTACAGTACAGAGCCGTGCTGAGCAGGAGTTAGTCAATGTGCGGGCCTAGTGGGTGAAGGAGTCACCTGCTCCAGTACAGGGCCGTGCTGAGCGGGAGTTAGTCAATGTGCTGGCCTAGTGGGTAAAGGAGCCACCTGCTCCAGTACAGGGCCGTGCTGATCAGGAGTTAGACAATGTGCAGGCCTAGTGGGTAAAGGAGCCACCTGCTCCAGTACAGGGCCGTGCTGATCAGGAGTTTGACAATGTGCAGGCCTAGTGGGTAAAGGATCCACCTGCTCCAGTACAGGGCCGTGCTGAGTAGGAGTTAGTCAATGTGCGGGCATAGTGGGTAAAGGAGTCACCTGCTCCAGTACAGAGGCGTGCTGAGCAGGAGTTAGACAATGTGCGGGCCTAGTGGGTAAAGGAGCCACCTGCTCCAGTACAGGGCCTTGCTGAGTAGGAGTTAGTCAATGTGCAGGGCTAGTGGGTAAAGGAGCCACCTGCTCCAGTACAGAGCCATGCTGAACAGGAGTTAGTCAATGTGCGGGCCTAGTGGGTAAAGCAGCCACCTGCTGTAGTACAGGGCCGTGCTGAGCAGGAGTTAGTCAATGTGCGGGTCTAGTGGGTAAAGGAGCCACCTGCTGTAGTACTGAGCCGTGCTGAGCAGGAGTTAGTCAATGTGCGGGCCTAGTGGGTAAAGGAGCCACCTGCTCCAGTACAGGGCCGTGCTGAGCAGGAGTTAGTCAATGTGCAGGCCTAGTGGGTAAAGGAATCACCTGCTGTAGTATAGGGCCGTGCTGAGCAGGAGTTAGTCAATGTGCGGGCCTAGTGGGTAAAGGAGTCACCTGCTCCAGTCCAGGGCCGTGCTGAGTAGGAGTTAGTCAATGCGCAAGGCTAGTGGGTAAAGGAGCCACCTGCTGTAGTACAGGCCCTTGCTGAGTAGGAGTTAGTCAATGTGCGGGCCTAGTGGTTAAAGGAGCCACCTGCTCCAGTACAGAGCCATACTGAGCAGGAGTTAGTCAATGTGCGGGCCTAGTGGGTAAAGGAGTCACCTGCTCCAGTACAGGGCCGTGCTGAGCAGGAGTTAGTCAATGTGCGGGCCTAGTGGGTAAAGGAGCCACCTGCTCCAGTACAGAGCCGTGCTGACCAGGCGTTAGTCACTGTGCGGACCTAATGGGTAAAGGAGCCACCTGCCCAAGTACAGGGCCTTGCTGAGCAGGAGTTAGTCAATGTGCAGGCCTAGTGGGTAAAGTAGCCACCTGCTCCAATACAGGGCCGTGCTGAGTAGGAGTTAGTCAATGTGCGGGCTTAGTGGGTAAAGTAGCCACCAGCTCCAATACAGAGCCGTGCTGAGCAGGAGTTAGTCAATGTGCAGGCCGAGTGGTTAAAGGAGCCACCTGCTCCAGTACAGAGCCATACTGAGCAGGAGTTAGTCAATGTGCGGGCCTAGTGGATAAAGGAGTCACCTGCTCCAGTACAGGGCCGTACTGAGCAGGAGTTAGTCAATGTGCGGGCCTAGTGGGTAAAGGCGCCACCTGCTCGAGTACAGGGCCTTGCTGAGCAGGAGTTTGTCAATGTGCAGGCCAAGTGGGTAAAGGAGCCACCTGCTCCAGTACAGAGCCGTGCTGAGCAGGAGTTAGTCAATGTGCAGACCGAGTGGGTAAAGGAGCCACCTGCTCCAGTACAGGGCCTTGCTGAGCAGGAGTTAGTCAACGTGCGGACCTAGTGGGTAAAGGAGCCACCTGCTCCAGTACAGGGCCGTGCTTAGCAGGAGTTAGTCAATATGCGGGCCTAGTGGGTAAAGGAGCCACCTGCTCCAGTACAGGGCCTTGCTGAGCAGGAGTTAGTCAATGTGCGGGCCTAGTGGGTAAAGGAGCCACCTGCTCCAGTATCGGGCCGTGCTGAGTAGGAGTTAGGCAATGTGCGGGCCTAGTGGTTAAAGGAGCCACCTGCTCCAGTACAGAGCAGTGCTGAGCAGGAGTTAGTCACTGTGCGGACCTAATGGGTAAAGGAGCCACCTGCTCCAATACAGGGCCGTGCTGAGTAGGAGTTAGTCAATGTGCGGGCTTAGTGGGTAAAGTAGACACCTGCTCCAATACAGAGCCGTGCTGAGCAGGAGTTAGTCAATGTGCAGGCCGAGTGGTTAAAGGAGCCACCTGCTCCAGTACAGAGCCATACTGAGCAGGAGTTAGTCAATGTGCGGGCCTAGTGGGTAAAGGAGTCACCTGCTCCAGTACAGGGCCGTACTGAGCAGGAGTTAGTCAATGTGCGGGCCTAGTGGGTAAAGGCGCCACCTGCTCGATTACAGGGCCTTGCTGAGCAGGAGTTTGTCAATGTGCAGGCCAAGTGGGTAAAGGAGCCACCTGCTCCAGTACAGAGCCGTGCTGAGCAGGAGTTAGTCAATGTGCAGACCTAGTGGGTAAAGGAGCCACCTGCTCCAGTACAGCGTCTTGCTGAGCAGGAGTTAGTCAATGTGCGGACCTATTGGGTAAAGGAGCCACCTGCTCCAGTACAGGGCCGTGCTTAGCAGGAGTTAGTCAATATGCGGGCCTAGTGGGTAAAGGAGCCACCTGCTCCAGTGCAGGGCCTTGCTGAGCCGGTGTTAGTCAATGTGCGGGCCTAGTGGATAAAGGAGCCACCTGCTCCAGTATCGGGCCGTGCTGAGTAGGAGTTAGTCAATGTGCGGGCCTAGTGGTTAAAGGAGCCACCTGCTCCAGTACAGAGCCATGCTGATCAGGAGTTAGTCAATGTGCAGGCCTAGTGGGTAAAGGAGCCACCTGCTCCAGTACAGGGCCGTGCTTAGCACGAGTTAGTCAATATGCGGGCCTAGTGGGTAAAGGAGCCATCTGTTCCAGTACAGGGCCGTGCTGAGCAGGAGTTAGTCAATGTGCGGGCCTAGTGGGTAAAGGAGCCACCTGCTCCAGTACAGAGCCGTGCTGAGCAGGAGTGAGTCAATGTGCAGACCTAGTGGGTAAAGGAGCCACCTGCTCTAGTACAGGGCCTTGCTGAGCAGGAGTTAATCAATGTGCGGACCTAGTGGGTAAAGGAGCCACCTGCTCCAGTACAGGGCCGTGCTTAGCAGGAGTTAGTCAATATGCGGGCCTAGTGGGTAAAGGAGCCACCTGCTCCAGTACAGGGCCTTGCTGAGCAGGAGTTAGTCAATGTGCGGGCCCAGTGGGTAAAGGAGCCACCTGCTCCAGTATCGGGCCGTGCTGAGTAGGAGTTAGGCAAAGTGCGGGCCTAGTGGTTAAAGGAGCCATCTGCTCCAGTACAGAGCAGTGCTGAGCAGGAGTTAGTCACTGTGCGGACCTTATGGGTAAAGGAGCCACCTGCCCCAGTACAGGGCCTTGCTGAGCAGGAGTTAGTCAATGTGCAGGCCTAGTGGTTAAAGGAGCCACCTGCTCCAGTAAAGAGCCGTGCTGAGTAGGAGTTAGTCAATGTGCGGGCCTAGTGGGTGAAGTAGCCACCTGCTCCAGTACAGAGCCGTGCTGAGCAGGAGTTAGTCAATGTGCAGGCCGAGTGGTTAAAGGAGCCACCTGCTCCAGTACAGAGCCATACTGAGCAGGAGTTAGTCAATGTGCGGGCCTCGTGGGTAAAGGAGTCACCTGCTCCAGTAGAGGGCCGTACTGAGCAGGAGTTAGTCAATGTGCGGGCCTAGTGGGTAAAGGAGCCACCTGCTCCAGTATAGAGCCGTGCTGAGCAGGAGTTAGTCAATGTGAAGGCCTAGTGGCTAAAGGAGCCACCTGCTCCAGTACAGGGCCGTGCTTAGCAGGAGTTCGTCAATATGCGGGCCCAGTGGGTAAAGGAGCCACCTGCTCCAGTACAGGGCCTTGCTGAGCAGGAGCTGGTCAATGTGCGGGCCTAGTGGGTAAAGGAGCCACCTGCTCCAGTATCGGGCCGTGCTGAGTAGGAGTTAGGCAATGTGCGGGCCTAGTGGTTAAAGGAGCCACCTGCTCCAGCACAGAGCAGTGCTGAGCAGGAGTTAGTCACTGTGCGGACCTAATGGGTAAAGCAGCCACCTGCCCAAGTACAGGGCCTTGCTGAGCAGGAGTTAGTCAATGAGCAGGCCTAGTGGGTAAAGTAGCCACCTGCTCCGGTAAAGAGCCGTGCTGAGTACAAGTTAGTCAATGTGCGGGCCTAGTGGGTAAAGGAGCCACCTGCTCCAGTACAGGGCCGTGCTGAGTAGGAGTAAGTCAATGTGCGGGCCTAGTGGGTAAAGTAGCCACCTGCTCCAATACAGAGCCGTGCTGAGCAGGAGTTAGTCAATGTGCAGGCCGAGTGGTTAAAGGAGCCACCTGCTCCAGTACAGAGCCATACTGAGCAGGAGTTAGTCAATGTGCGGGCCTAGTGGGTAAAGGAGTCACCTGCTCCAGTACAGGGCCGTACTGAGCAGGAGTTAGTCAATGTGCGGGCCTAGTGGGTAAAGGCGCCACCTGCTCGAGTACAGGGCCTTGCTGAGCAGGAGTTTGTCAATGTGCGGACTTAGTGGGTAAAGGAGCCACCTGCTCCAGTACAGGGCCTTGCTGAGTAGGAGTTAGTCAATGTGCAGGCCAAGTGGGTAAAGGAGCCACCTGCTCCAGTACAGAGCCGTGCTGAGCAGGAGTTAGTCAATGTGCAGACCGAGTGGGTAAAGGAGCCACCTGCTCCAGTACAGGGCCTTGCTGAGCAGGAGTTAGTCAATGTGCGGACCTAGTGGGTAAAGGAGCCACCTGCTCCAGTACAGGGCCGTGCTTAGCAGGAGATAGTCAATATGCGGGCCTAGTGGGTAAAGCAGCCACCTGCTCCAGTGCAGGGCCTTGCTGAGCCGGAGTTAGTCAATGTGCGGGCCTAGTGGGTAAAGGAGCCACCTGCTCCAGTATCGGGCCGTGCTGAGTAGGAGTTAGTCAATGTGCGGGACTAGTGGTTAAAGGAGCCACCTGCTCCAGTACAGAGCCATTCTGATCAGGAGTTAGTCAATGAGCAGGCCTAGTGGGTAAAGGAGCCACCTGCTCCAGTACAGGGCCTTGCTGAGCAGGTGTTAGTCAATGTGCGGACCTAGTGGTAAAGGAGCCACCTGCTCCAGTACAGGGCCGTGCTTAGCAGGAGTTAGTCAATATGCGGGCCTTGTGGGTAAAGGAGCCACCTGTTCCAGTACAGAGCCGTGCTGAGCAGGAGTTAGTCAATGTGCGGGCCTAGTGGGTAAAGGAGCCACCTGCTCCAGTACAGTGCCGTGCTGAGCAGGAGTGAGTCAATGTGCAGACCTAGTGGGTAAAGGAGCCACCTGCTCCAGTACAGGGCCTTGCTGAGCAGGAGTTAGTCAATGTGCGGACCTAGTGGGTAAAGGAGCCACCTGCTGCAGTACAGGGCCGTGCTTAGCAGGAGTTAGTCAATATGTGGGCCTAGTGGGTAAAGGAGCCACCTGCTCCAGTATCGGGCCGTGCTGAGTAGGAGTTAGGCAAAGTGCGGGCCTAGTGGTTAAAGGAGCCACCTGCTCCAGTACAGAGCAGTGCTGAGCAGGAGTTAGTCACTGTGCGGACCTTATGGGTAAAGGAGCCACCTGCCCCAGTACAGGGCCTTGCTGAGCAGGAGTTAGTCAATGTGCAGGCCTAGTGGTTAAAGGAGCCACCTGCTCCAGTAAAGAGCCGTGCTGAGTAGGAGTTAGTCAATGTGTGGGCCTGGTGGGTAAAGTAGCCACCTGCTCCAGTACAGAGCCGTGCTGAGCAGGAGTTAGTCAATGTGCAGGCCTAGTGGTTAAAGGAGCCACCTGCTCCAGTACAGAGCCATACTGAGCAGGAGTTAGTCAATGTGCGGGCCTAGTGGGTAAAGGAGTCACCTGCTCCAGTACAGGGCCGTACTGAGCAGGAGTTAGTCAATGTGCGGGCCTAGTGGTTAAAGGAGCCACCTGCTCGAGTACAGGGCCTTGCTGAGCAGGAGTTTGTCAATGTGCGGACCTAGTGGGTAAAGGAGCCACCTGCTCCAGTATAGAGCCGTGCTGAGCAGGAGTTAGTCAATGTGAAGGCCTAGTGGGTAAAGGAGCCACCTGTTCCAGTACAGGGCCGTGCTGAGCAGGAGTTAGTCAATGTGCGGGCCTAGTGGGTAAAGGAGCCACCTGCTCCAGTACAGAGCCGTGCTGAGCAGGAGTGAGTCAATGTGCAGACCTAGTGGGTAAAGGAGCCAGCTGCTCCAGTACAGAGCCTTGCTGAGCAGGAGTTAGTCAATGTGCGGACCTAGTGGCTAAAGGAGCCAGCTGCTCCAGTACAGGGCTGTGCTTAGCAGGAGTTAGTCAATATGCGGGCCTAGTGGGTAAAGGAGCCACCTGCTCCAGTACAGGGCCTTGCTGAGCAGGAGTTAGTCAATGTGCGGGCCTAGTGGTTAAAGGAGCCACCTGCTCCAGTACAGAGCAGTACTGAGCAGGAGTTAGTCACTGTGCGGACCTAATGGGTAAAGGAGCCACCTGCCCCAGTACAGGGCCTTGCTGAGCAGGAGTTAGTCAATGTGCAGGCCTAGTGGATAAAGTAGCCACCTGCTCCGGTAAAGAGCCGTGCTGAGTACGAGTTGGTCAATGTGCGGGCCTAGTGCGTAAATAGCCACCTGCACCAGTACAGAGCCTTGCTGAGCAGGAGTTAGTCAATGTGCAGGCCTAGTGGGTAATGGAGCCACCTGCTCCAGTACAGAGCCGTGCTGAGCAGGAGTTAGTCAATGTGCGGGCCTAGTGGGTAAAGGAGCCACCTGCTCCAGTACAGGGCCTTGCTGAGCAGGAGTTAGTCAATGTGCAGGCCTAGTGGGTAAAAGAGTCACCTACTCTAGCACAGGGCCGTGCTGAGCAGGAGTTTGTCAATGTGCAGGCCTAGTGGATAAAGGAGCCACCTGCTCCAGTACAGCGCCGTGCTGAGCAGGAGTTAGTCAATGTGCAGGCCTAGTGGGTAAAGGAGTCACCTGCTCCAGTACAGAGCCATGCTGATCAGGAGTTTGTCAATGTGCAGGCCTAGTAGGTAAAGGAGCCACCTGCTCCAGTAAAGAGCCGTGCTGAGTAGGAGTTAGTCAATGTGTGGGCCTGGTGGGTAAAGTAGCCACCTGCTCCAGTACAGAGCCGTGCTGAGCAGGAGTTAGTCAATGTGCAGGCCTAGTGGTTAAAGGAGCCACCTGCTCCAGTACAGAGCCATACTGAGCAGGAGTTAGTCAATGTGCGGGCCTAGTGGGTAAAGGAGTCACCTGCTCCAGTACAGGGCCGTACTGAGCAGGAGTTAGTCAATGTGCGGGCCTAGTGGTTAAAGGAGCCACCTGCTCGAGTACAGGGCCTTGCTGAGCAGGAGTTTGTCAATGTGCGGACCTAGTGGGTAAAGGAGCCACCTGCTCCAGTATAGAGCCGTGCTGAGCAGGAGTTAGTCAATGTGAAGGCCTAGTGGGTAAAGGAGCCACCTGTTCCAGTACAGGGCCGTGCTGAGCAGGAGTTAGTCAATGTGCGGGCCTAGTGGGTAAAGGAGCCACCTGCTCCAGTACAGAGCCGTGCTGAGCAGGAGTGAGTCAATGTGCAGACCTAGTGGGTAAAGGAGCCAGCTGCTCCAGTACAGAGCCTTGCTGAGCAGGAGTTAGTCAATGTGCGGACCTAGTGGCTAAAGGAGCCAGCTGCTCCAGTACAGGGCTGTGCTTAGCAGGAGTTAGTCAATATGCGGGCCTAGTGGGTAAAGGAGCCACCTGCTCCAGTACAGGGCCTTGCTGAGCAGGAGTTAGTCACTGTGCGGACCTAATGGGTAAAGGAGCCACCTGCCCCAGTACAGGGCCTTGCTGAGCAGGAGTTAGTCAATGTGCAGGCCTAGTGGATAAAGTAGCCACCTGCTCCGGTAAAGAGCCGTGCTGAGTACGAGTTGGTCAATGTGCGGGCCTAGTGCGTAAATAGCCACCTGCACCAGTACAGAGCCGTGCTGAGCAGGAGTTAGTCAATGTGCAGGCCTAGTGGGTAATGGAGCCACCTGCTCCAGTACAGAGCCGTGCTGAGCAGGAGTTAGTCAATGTGCGGGCCTAGTGGGTAAAGGAGCCACCTGCTCCAGTACAGGGCCTTGCTGAGCAGGAGTTAGTCAATGTGCAGGCCTAGTGGGTAAAAGAGTCACCTACTCTAGCACAGGGCCGTGCTGAGCAGGAGTTTGTCAATGTGCAGGCCTAGTGGATAAAGGAGCCACCTGCTCCAGTACAGCGCCGTGCTGAGCAGGAGTTAGTCAATGTGCAGGCCTAGTGGGTAAAGGAGTCACCTGCTCCAGTACAGAGCCATGCTGATCAGGAGTTTGTCAATGTGCAGGCCTAGTAGGTAAAGGAGCCACCTGCTCCAGTACAGGGCCGTGCTGAGCAGGAGTTAGTCAATGTGAAGGCCTAGTGGCTAAAGGAGCCACCTGCTCCAGTACAGGGCCGTGCTTAGCAGGCGTTCGTCAATATGCGGGCCCAGTGGGTAAAGGAGCCACCTGCTCCAGTACAGGGCCTTGCTGAGCAGGAGCTGGTCAATGTGCGGGCCTAGTGGGTAAAGGAGCCACCTGCTCCAGTATCGGGCCGTGCTGAGTAGGAGTTAGGCAATGTGCGGGCATAGTGGTTAAAGGAGCCACCTGCTCCAGCACAGAGCAGTGCTGATCAGGAGTTAGTCACTGTGCAGACCTAATGGGTAAAGCAGCCACCTGCCCAAGTACAGGGCCTTGCTGAGCAGGAGTTAGTCAATGAGCAGGCCTAGTGGGTAAAGTAGCCACCTGCTCCGGTAAAGAGCCGTGCTGAGTACAAGTTAGTCAATGTGCGGGCCTAGTGGGTAAAGGAGCCACCTGCTCCAGTACAGGGCCGTGCTGAGTAGGAGTAAGTCAATGTGCGGGCCTAGTGGGTAAAGTAGCCACCTGCTCCAATACAGAGCCGTGCTGAGCAGGAGTTAGTCAATGTGCAGGCCGAGTGGTTAAAGGAGCCACCTGCTCCAGTACAGAGCCATACTGAGCAGGAGTTAGTCAATGTGCGGGCCTAGTGGGTAAAGGAGTCACCTGCTCCAGTACAGGGCCGTACTGAGCAGGAGTTATTCAATGTGCGGGCCTAGTGGGTAAAGGCGCCACCTGCTCGAGTACAGGGCCTTGCTGAGCAGGAGTTTGTCAATGTGCGGACTTAGTGGGTAAAGGAGCCACCTGCTCCAGTACAGGGCCTTGCTGAGTAGGAGTTAGTCAATGTGCAGGCCAAGTGGGTAAAGGAGCCACCTGCTCCAGTACAGAGCCGTGCTGAGCAGGAGTTAGTCAATTTGCAGACCTAGTGGGTAAAGGAGCCACCTGCTCCAATACAGGGCCTTGCTGAGCAGGAGTTAGTCAATGTGCGGACCTAGTGGGTAAAGGAGCCACCTGCTCCAGTACAGGGCCGTGCTTAGCAGGAGATAGTCAATATGCGGGCCTAGTGGGTAAAGCAGCCACCTGCTCCAGTGCAGGGCCTTGCTGAGCCGGAGTTAGTCAATGTGCGGGCCTGGTGGGTAAAGGAGCCACCTGCTCCAGTATCGGGCCGTGCTGAGTAGGAGTTAGTCAATGTGCGGGCCTAGTGGTTAAAGGAGCCACCTGCTCCAGTACAGAGCCATTCTGATCAGGAGTTAGTCAATGTGCAGGCCTAGTGGGTAAAGGAGCCACCTGCTCCAGTACAGGGCCTTGCTGAGCAGGAGTTAGTCAATGTGCGGACCTAGTGGTAAAGGAGCCACCTGCTCCAGTACAGGGCCGTGCTTAGCAGGAGTTAGTCAATATGCGGGCCTTGTGGGTAAAGGAGCCACCTGTTCCAGTACAGGGCCGTGCTGAGCAGGAGTTAGTCAATGTGCGGGCCTAGTGGGTAAAGGAGCCACCTGCTCCAGTACAGTGCCGTGCTGAGCAGGAGTGAGTCAATGTGCAGACCTAGTGGGTAAAGGAGCCACCTGCTCCAGTACAGGGCCTTGCTGAGCAGGAGTTAGTCAATGTGCGGACCTAGTGGGTAAAGGAGCCACCTGCTGCAGTACAGGGCCGTGCTTAGCAGGAGTTAGTCAATATGTGGGCCTAGTGGGTAAAGGAGCAACCTGCTCCAGTTCAGGGCCTTGCTGAGCAGGAGTTAGTCAATGTGCGGGCCTAGTGGGTAAAGGATCCACCTGCTCCAGTATCGGGCCGTGCTGAGTAGGAGTTAGGCAAAGTGCGGGCCTCGTGGTTAAAGGAGCCACCTGCTCCAGTACAGAGCAGTGCTGAGCAGGAGTTAGTCACTGTGCGGACCTTATGGGTAAAGAAGCCACCTGCCCCAGTACAGGGCCTTGCTGAGCAGGAGTTAGTCAATGTGCAGGCCTAGTGGTTAAAGGAGCCACCTGCTCCAGTAAAGAGCCGTGCTGAGTAGGAGTTAGTCAATGTGCGGGCCTAGTGGGTAAAGTAGCCACCTGCTCCAGTACAGAGCCGTGCTGAGCAGGAGTTAGTCAATGTGCAGGCCTAGTGGTTAAAGGAGCCACCTGCTCCAGTACAGAGCCATACTGAGCAGGAGTTAGTCATTGTGCGGGCCTAGTGGGTAAAGGAGTCACCTGCTCCAGTACAGGGCCGTACTGAGCAGGAGTTAGTCAATGTGCGGGCCTAGTGGTTAAAGGAGCCACCTGCTCGAGTACAGGGCCTTGCTGAGCAGGAGTTTGTCAATGTGCGGACCTAGTGGGTAAAGGAGCCACCTGCTCCAGTATAGAGCCGTGCTGAGCAGGAGTTAGTCAATGTGAAGGCCTAGTGGGTAAAGGAGCCACCTGTTCCAGTACAGGGCCGTGCTGAGCAGGAGTTAGTCAATGTGCGGGCCTAGTGGGTAAAGGAGCCACCTGCTCCAGTACAGAGCCGTGCTGAGCAGGAGTGAGTCAATGTGCAGACCTAGTGGGGAAAGGAGCCAGCTGCTCCAGTACAGGGCCTTGCTGAGCAGGAGTTAGTCAATGTGCGGACCTAGTGGCTAAAGGAGCCAGCTGCTCCAGTACAGGGCTGTGCTTAGCAGGAGTTAGTCAATATGCGGGCCTAGTGGGTAAAGGAGCCACCTGCTCCAGTACAGGGCCTTGCTGAGCAGGAGTTAGTCAATGTGCGGGCCTAGTGGTTAAAGGAGCCACCTGCTCCAGTACAGAGCAGTACTGAGCAGGAGTTAGTCACTGTGCGGACCTAATGGGTAAAGGAGCCACCTGCCCCAGTACAGGGCCTTGCTGAGCAGGAGTTAGTCAATGTGCAGGCCTAGTGGATAAAGTAGCCACCTGCTCCGGTAAAGAGCCGTGCTGAGTACGAGTTGGTCAATGTGCGGGCCTAGTGCGTAAAGTAGCCACCTGCACCAGTACAGAGCCGTGCTGAGCAGGAGTTATTCAATGTGCAGGCCTAGTGGGTAATGGAGCCACCTGCTCCAGTACAGAGCCGTGCTGAGCAGGAGTTAGTCAATGTGCGGGCCTAGTGGGTAAAGGAGCCACCTGCTCCAGTACAGGGCCTTGCTGAGCAGGGGTTAGTCAATGTGCAGGCCTAGTGGGTAAAAGAGTCACCTACTCTAGCACAGGGCCGTGCTGAGCAGGAGTTTGTCAATGTGCAGGCCTAGTGGGTAAAGGAGCCACCTGCTCCAGTACAGCGCCGTGCTGAGCAGGAGTTAGTCAATGTGCAGGCCTAGTGGGTAAAGGAGTCACCTGCTCCAGTACAGAGCCATGCTGATCAGGAGTTTGTCAATGTGCAGGCCTAGTAGGTAAAGGAGCCACCTGCTCCAGTACAGGGCCGTGCTGAGCAGGAGTTAGTCAATGTGCGGGCCTAGTGTGTAAAGGAGACACTTGCTCCAGTACAGAGACATGCTGAACAGGAGTTAGTCAATGTGCGGGCCTAGTGGGTAAAGGAGCCACCTGCTGTAGTACAGGGCCGTGATGAGCAGGAGTTATTCAATGTGCGGGACTAGTGGGTAAAGGAGCCACCTGCTCCAGTACAGAGCCGTGCTGAGCAGGAGTTAGTCAATGTGCGGGCCTAGTGGGTAAAGGAGCCACCTGCTCCAGTACAGAGCCGTGCTGAGCAGGAGTTAGTCAATGTGCAGGCCTAGTGGTTAAAGGAGCCACCTGCTCAAGTACAGAGCCATACTGAGCAGGAGTTAGTCAATGTGCGGGCCTAGTGGGTAAAGGAGTCACCTGCTCCAGTACAGGGCCGTACTGAGCAGGAGTTAGTCAATGTGCGGGCCTAGTGGTTAAAGGAGCCACCTGCTCGAGTACAGGGCCTTGCTGAGCAGGAGTTTGTCAATGTGCGGACCTAGTGGGTAAAGGAGCCACCTGCTCCAGTATAGAGCCGTGCTGAGCAGGAGTTAGTCAATGTGAAGGCCTAGTGGGTAAAGGAGCCACCTGTTCCAGTACAGGGCCGTGCTGAGCAGGAGTTAGTCAATGTGCGGGCCTAGTGGGTAAAGGAGCCACCTGCTCCAGTACAGAGCCGTGCTGAGCAGGAGTGAGTCAATGTGCAGACCTAGTGGGTAAAGGAGCCAGCTGCTCCAGTACAGAGCCTTGCTGAGCAGGAGTTAGTCAATGTGCGGACCTAGTGGCTAAAGGAGCCAGCTGCTCCAGTACAGGGCTGTGCTTAGCAGGAGTTAGTCAATATGCGGGCCTAGTGGGTAAAGGAGCCACCTGCTCCAGTACAGGGCCTTGCTGAGCAGGAGTTAGTCAATGTGCGGGCCTAGTGGTTAAAGGAGCCACCTGCTCCAGTACAGAGCAGTACTGAGCAGGAGTTAGTCACTGTGCGGACCTAATGGGTAAAGGAGCCACCTGCCCCAGTACAGGGCCTTGCTGAGCAGGAGTTAGTCAATGTGCAGGCCTAGTGGATAAAGTAGCCACCTGCTCCGGTAAAGAGCCGTGCTGAGTACGAGTTGGTCAATGTGCGGGCCTAGTGCGTAAATAGCCACCTGCACCAGTACAGAGCCGTGCTGAGCAGGAGTTAGTCAATGTGCAGGCCTAGTGGGTAATGGAGCCACCTGCTCCAGTACAGAGCCGTGCTGAGCAGGAGTTAGTCAATGTGCGGGCCTAGTGGGTAAAGGAGCCACCTGCTCCAGTACAGGGCCTTGCTGAGCAGGAGTTAGTCAATGTGCAGGCCTAGTGGGTAAAAGAGTCACCTACTCTAGCACAGGGCCGTGCTGAGCAGGAGTTTGTCAATGTGCAGGCCTAGTGGATAAAGGAGCCACCTGCTCCAGTACAGCGCCGTGCTGAGCAGGAGTTAGTCAATGTGCAGGCCTAGTGGGTAAAGGAGTCACCTGCTCCAGTACAGAGCCATGCTGATCAGGAGTTTGTCAATGTGCAGGCCTAGTAGGTAAAGGAGCCACCTGCTCCAGTACAGGGCCGTGCTGAGCAGGAGTTAGTCAATGTGAAGGCCTAGTGGCTAAAGGAGCCACCTGCTCCAGTACAGGGCCGTGCTTAGCAGGCGTTCGTCAATATGCGGGCCCAGTGGGTAAAGGAGCCACCTGCTCCAGTACAGGGCCTTGCTGAGCAGGAGCTGGTCAATGTGCGGGCCTAGTGGGTAAAGGAGCCACCTGCTCCAGTATCGGGCCGTGCTGAGTAGGAGTTAGGCAATGTGCGGGCATAGTGGTTAAAGGAGCCACCTGCTCCAGCACAGAGCAGTGCTGATCAGGAGTTAGTCACTGTGCAGACCTAATGGGTAAAGCAGCCACCTGCCCAAGTACAGGGCCTTGCTGAGCAGGAGTTAGTCAATGAGCAGGCCTAGTGGGTAAAGTAGCCACCTGCTCCGGTAAAGAGCCGTGCTGAGTACAAGTTAGTCAATGTGCGGGCCTAGTGGGTAAAGGAGCCACCTGCTCCAGTACAGGGCCGTGCTGAGTAGGAGTAAGTCAATGTGCGGGCCTAGTGGGTAAAGTAGCCACCTGCTCCAATACAGAGCCGTGCTGAGCAGGAGTTAGTCAATGTGCAGGCCGAGTGGTTAAAGGAGCCACCTGCTCCAGTACAGAGCCATACTGAGCAGGAGTTAGTCAATGTGCGGGCCTAGTGGGTAAAGGAGTCACCTGCTCCAGTACAGGGCCGTACTGAGCAGGAGTTATTCAATGTGCGGGCCTAGTGGGTAAAGGCGCCACCTGCTCGAGTACAGGGCCTTGCTGAGCAGGAGTTTGTCAATGTGCGGACTTAGTGGGTAAAGGAGCCACCTGCTCCAGTACAGGGCCTTGCTGAGTAGGAGTTAGTCAATGTGCAGGCCAAGTGGGTAAAGGAGCCACCTGCTCCAGTACAGAGCCGTGCTGAGCAGGAGTTAGTCAATTTGCAGACCTAGTGGGTAAAGGAGCCACCTGCTCCAATACAGGGCCTTGCTGAGCAGGAGTTAGTCAATGTGCGGACCTAGTGGGTAAAGGAGCCACCTGCTCCAGTACAGGGCCGTGCTTAGCAGGAGATAGTCAATATGCGGGCCTAGTGGGTAAAGCAGCCACCTGCTCCAGTGCAGGGCCTTGCTGAGCCGGAGTTAGTCAATGTGCGGGCCTGGTGGGTAAAGGAGCCACCTGCTCCAGTATCGGGCCGTGCTGAGTAGGAGTTAGTCAATGTGCGGGCCTAGTGGTTAAAGGAGCCACCTGCTCCAGTACAGAGCCATTCTGATCAGGAGTTAGTCAATGTGCAGGCCTAGTGGGTAAAGGAGCCACCTGCTCCAGTACAGGGCCTTGCTGAGCAGGAGTTAGTCAATGTGCGGACCTAGTGGTAAAGGAGCCACCTGCTCCAGTACAGGGCCGTGCTTAGCAGGAGTTAGTCAATATGCGGGCCTTGTGGGTAAAGGAGCCACCTGTTCCAGTACAGGGCCGTGCTGAGCAGGAGTTAGTCAATGTGCGGGCCTAGTGGGTAAAGGAGCCACCTGCTCCAGTACAGTGCCGTGCTGAGCAGGAGTGAGTCAATGTGCAGACCTAGTGGGTAAAGGAGCCACCTGCTCCAGTACAGGGCCTTGCTGAGCAGGAGTTAGTCAATGTGCGGACCTAGTGGGTAAAGGAGCCACCTGCTGCAGTACAGGGCCGTGCTTAGCAGGAGTTAGTCTATATGTGGGCCTAGTGGGTAAAGGAGCAACCTGCTCCAGTTCAGGGCCTTGCTGAGCAGGAGTTAGTCAATGTGCGGGCCTAGTGGGTAAAGGATCCACCTGCTCCAGTATCGGGCCGTGCTGAGTAGGAGTTAGGCAAAGTGCGGGCCTCGTGGTTAAAGGAGCCACCTGCTCCAGTACAGAGCAGTGCTGAGCAGGAGTTAGTCACTGTGCGGACCTTATGGGTAAAGAAGCCACCTGCCCCAGTACAGGGCCTTGCTGAGCAGGAGTTAGTCAATGTGCAGGCCTAGTGGTTAAAGGAGCCACCTGCTCCAGTAAAGAGCCGTGCTGAGTAGGAGTTAGTCAATGTGCGGGCCTAGTGGGTAAAGTAGCCACCTGCTCCAGTACAGAGCCGTGCTGAGCAGGAGTTAGTCAATGTGCAGGCCTAGTGGTTAAAGGAGCCACCTGCTCCAGTACAGAGCCATACTGAGCAGGAGTTAGTCATTGTGCGGGCCTAGTGGGTAAAGGAGTCACCTGCTCCAGTACAGGGCCGTACTGAGCAGGAGTTAGTCAATGTGCGGGCCTAGTGGTTAAAGGAGCCACCTGCTCGAGTACAGGGCCTTGCTGAGCAGGAGTTTGTCAATGTGCGGACCTAGTGGGTAAAGGAGCCACCTGCTCCAGTATAGAGCCGTGCTGAGCAGGAGTTAGTCAATGTGAAGGCCTAGTGGGTAAAGGAGCCACCTGTTCCAGTACAGGGCCGTGCTGAGCAGGAGTTAGTCAATGTGCGGGCCTAGTGGGTAAAGGAGCCACCTGCTCCAGTACAGAGCCGTGCTGAGCAGGAGTGAGTCAATGTGCAGACCTAGTGGGGAAAGGAGCCAGCTGCTCCAGTACAGGGCCTTGCTGAGCAGGAGTTAGTCAATGTGCGGACCTAGTGGCTAAAGGAGCCAGCTGCTCCAGTACAGGGCTGTGCTTAGCAGGAGTTAGTCAATATGCGGGCCTAGTGGGTAAAGGAGCCACCTGCTCCAGTACAGGGCCTTGCTGAGCAGGAGTTAGTCAATGTGCGGGCCTAGTGGTTAAAGGAGCCACCTGCTCCAGTACAGAGCAGTACTGAGCAGGAGTTAGTCACTGTGCGGACCTAATGGGTAAAGGAGCCACCTGCCCCAGTACAGGGCCTTGCTGAGCAGGAGTTAGTCAATGTGCAGGCCTAGTGGATAAAGTAGCCACCTGCTCCGGTAAAGAGCCGTGCTGAGTACGAGTTGGTCAATGTGCGGGCCTAGTGCGTAAAGTAGCCACCTGCACCAGTACAGAGCCGTGCTGAGCAGGAGTTATTCAATGTGCAGGCCTAGTGGGTAATGGAGCCACCTGCTCCAGTACAGAGCCGTGCTGAGCAGGAGTTAGTCAATGTGCGGGCCTAGTGGGTAAAGGAGCCACCTGCTCCAGTACAGGGCCTTGCTGAGCAGGGGTTAGTCAATGTGCAGGCCTAGTGGGTAAAAGAGTCACCTACTCTAGCACAGGGCCGTGCTGAGCAGGAGTTTGTCAATGTGCAGGCCTAGTGGGTAAAGGAGCCACCTGCTCCAGTACAGCGCCGTGCTGAGCAGGAGTTAGTCAATGTGCAGGCCTAGTGGGTAAAGGAGTCACCTGCTCCAGTACAGAGCCATGCTGATCAGGAGTTTGTCAATGTGCAGGCCTAGTAGGTAAAGGAGCCACCTGCTCCAGTACAGGGCCGTGCTGAGCAGGAGTTAGTCAATGTGCGGGCCTAGTGTGTAAAGGAGACACTTGCTCCAGTACAGAGACATGCTGAACAGGAGTTAGTCAATGTGCGGGCCTAGTGGGTAAAGGAGCCACCTGCTGTAGTACAGGGCCGTGATGAGCAGGAGTTATTCAATGTGCGGGACTAGTGGGTAAAGGAGCCACCTGCTCCAGTACAGAGCCGTGCTGAGCAGGAGTTAGTCAATGTGCGGGCCTAGTGGGTAAAGGAGCCACCTGCTCCAGTACAGAGCCGTGCTGAGCAGGAGTTAGTCAATGTGCAGGCCTAGTGGTTAAAGGAGCCACCTGCTCAAGTACAGAGCCATACTGAGCAGGAGTTAGTCAATGTGCGGGCCTAGTGGGTAAAGGAGTCACCTGCTCCAGTACAGGGCCGTACTGAGCAGGAGTTAGTCAATGTGCGGGCCTAGTGGTTAAAGGAGCCACCTGCTCGAGTACAGGGCCTTGCTGAGCAGGAGTTTGTCAATGTGCGGACCTAGTGGGTAAAGGAGCCACCTGCTCCAGTATAGAGCCGTGCTGAGCAGGAGTTAGTCAATGTGAAGGCCTAGTGGGTAAAGGAGCCACCTGTTCCAGTACAGGGCCGTGCTGAGCAGGAGTTAGTCAATGTGCGGGCCTAGTGGGTAAAGGAGCCACCTGCTCCAGTACAGAGCCGTGCTGAGCAGGAGTGAGTCAAAGTGCAGACCTAGTGGGTAAAGGAGCCAGCTGCTCCAGTACAGAGCCTTGCTGAGCAGGAGTTAGTCAATGTGCGGACCTAGTGGCTAAAGGAGCCAGCTGCTCCAGTACAGGGCTGTGCTTAGCAGGAGTTAGTCAATATGCGGGCCTAGTGGGTAAAGGAGCCACCTGCTCCAGTACAGGGCCTTGCTGAGCAGGAGTTAGTCAATGTGCGGGCCTAGTGGTTAAAGGAGCCACCTGCTCCAGTACAGAGCAGTACTGAGCAGGAGTTAGTCACTGTGCGGACCTAATGGGTAAAGGAGCCACCTGCCCCAGTACAGGGCCTTGCTGAGCAGGAGTTAGTCAATGTGCAGGCCTAGTGGATAAAGTAGCCACCTGCTCCGGTAAAGAGCCGTGCTGAGTACGAGTTGGTCAATGTGCGGGCCTAGTGCGTAAATAGCCACCTGCACCAGTACAGAGCCGTGCTGAGCAGGAGTTAGTCAATGTGCAGGCCTAGTGGGTAATGGAGCCACCTGCTCCAGTACAGAGCCGTGCTGAGCAGGAGTTAGTCAATGTGCGGGCCTAGTGGGTAAAGGAGCCACCTGCTCCAGTACAGGGCCTTGCTGAGCAGGAGTTAGTCAATGTGCAGGCCTAGTGGGTAAAAGAGTCACCTACTCTAGCACAGGGCCGTGCTGAGCAGGAGTTTGTCAATGTGCAGGCCTAGTGGATAAAGGAGCCACCTGCTCCAGTACAGCGCCGTGCTGAGCAGGAGTTAGTCAATGTGCAGGCCTAGTGGGTAAAGGAGTCACCTGCTCCAGTACAGAGCCATGCTGATCAGGAGTTTGTCAATGTGCAGGCCTAGTAGGTAAAGGAGCCACCTGCTCCAGTACAGGGCCGTGCTGAGCAGGAGTTAGTCAATGTGAAGGCCTAGTGGCTAAAGGAGCCACCTGCTCCAGTACAGGGCCGTGCTTAGCAGGCGTTCGTCAATATGCGGGCCCAGTGGGTAAAGGAGCCACCTGCTCCAGTACAGGGCCTTGCTGAGCAGGAGCTGGTCAATGTGCGGGCCTAGTGGGTAAAGGAGCCACCTGCTCCAGTATCGGGCCGTGCTGAGTAGGAGTTAGGCAATGTGCGGGCATAGTGGTTAAAGGAGCCACCTGCTCCAGCACAGAGCAGTGCTGATCAGGAGTTAGTCACTGTGCAGACCTAATGGGTAAAGCAGCCACCTGCCCAAGTACAGGGCCTTGCTGAGCAGGAGTTAGTCAATGAGCAGGCCTAGTGGGTAAAGTAGCCACCTGCTCCGGTAAAGAGCCGTGCTGAGTACAAGTTAGTCAATGTGCGGGCCTAGTGGGTAAAGGAGCCACCTGCTCCAGTACAGGGCCGTGCTGAGTAGGAGTAAGTCAATGTGCGGGCCTAGTGGGTAAAGTAGCCACCTGCTCCAATACAGAGCCGTGCTGAGCAGGAGTTAGTCAATGTGCAGGCCGAGTGGTTAAAGGAGCCACCTGCTCCAGTACAGAGCCATACTGAGCAGGAGTTAGTCAATGTGCGGGCCTAGTGGGTAAAGGAGTCACCTGCTCCAGTACAGGGCCGTACTGAGCAGGAGTTATTCAATGTGCGGGCCTAGTGGGTAAAGGCGCCACCTGCTCGAGTACAGGGCCTTGCTGAGCAGGAGTTTGTCAATGTGCGGACTTAGTGGGTAAAGGAGCCACCTGCTCCAGTACAGGGCCTTGCTGAGTAGGAGTTAGTCAATGTGCAGGCCAAGTGGGTAAAGGAGCCACCTGCTCCAGTACAGAGCCGTGCTGAGCAGGAGTTAGTCAATTTGCAGACCTAGTGGGTAAAGGAGCCACCTGCTCCAATACAGGGCCTTGCTGAGCAGGAGTTAGTCAATGTGCGGACCTAGTGGGTAAAGGAGCCACCTGCTCCAGTACAGGGCCGTGCTTAGCAGGAGATAGTCAATATGCGGGCCTAGTGGGTAAAGCAGCCACCTGCTCCAGTGCAGGGCCTTGCTGAGCCGGAGTTAGTCAATGTGCGGGCCTGGTGGGTAAAGGAGCCACCTGCTCCAGTATCGGGCCGTGCTGAGTAGGAGTTAGTCAATGTGCGGGCCTAGTGGTTAAAGGAGCCACCTGCTCCAGTACAGAGCCATTCTGATCAGGAGTTAGTCAATGTGCAGGCCTAGTGGGTAAAGGAGTCACCTGCTCCAGTACAGGGCCGTGCTGAGCAGGAGTTAGTCAATGTGCAGGCCTAGTGGGTAAAGGAGTCACCTGCTCCAGTACAGGGCCGTGCTGAGCAGGAGTTAGTCAATGTGCAGGCCTAGTGGGAAAAGGAGCCACCTGCTGTAGTACACACCCGTGCTGAGCTGGAGTTAGACAATGTGCGGGCCTAGTGGTTAACGGATTCACCTGCTACAGTGGAGAGCCGTGCTGAGCAGGAGTTAGTCAATGTGCGGGCCAAGTGGGTAAAGGAGCCACCTGGTCCAGTACAGAGCCGTGCTGAACAGGAGTTAGTCAATGTGCGGGTCTAGTGGGTAAAGGAGCCACCTGCTCCAGTGCAGAGCCGTGCTGAACAGGAGTTAGTCAATGTGCAGGCCTAGTGGGTAAAGGAACCACCTGCTGTAGTACAGGGCCATGCTGAAGAGGAGTTAGTCAATGTGCGGGCCTAGTGGGTAAAGGAGCCACGTGCTCCAGTACAGAGCCGTGCTGAACAGGAGTTAGTCAATGTGCAGGCCTAGTGGGTAAATGAGCCACCTGCTGTAGTACAGGGCCATGCTGAACGGGAGTTAGTCAATGTGCAGGCCCAGTGGGTAAAGGAGCCACCTGCTGTAGTACAGGGCCATGCTGAGCAGGAGTGAGTCAATGTGCGGGCCTAGTGGGTAAAGGAGCCACCTTCTCCAGTACAGGGCCTTGCTGAGCAGGAGTTAGTCAATGTGCAGGCCTAGTGGGTAAATGAGTCACCTGCTCTAGTACAGGGCCGTGCTGAGCAGGAGTTTGTCAATGTGCAGGCCTAGTGGGTAAAGGAGCCACCTGCTCGAGTACAGGGCCTTGCTGAGCAGGAGTTAGTCAATGTGCGGTCCTAGTGGGTAAAGGAGCTACCTGCTCCAGTGTAGAGCCGTGCTGAGCAGGAGTTAGTCAATGTGCAGGCCTAGTGGGTAAAGGAGCCACCTGTTCAAGTACAGGGCCGTGCTGAGCAGGAGTTAGTCAATGTGCGGGCCTAGTGGGTAAAGGAGCCACCTGCTCCAGTACAGAGCCGTGCTGAGCAGGAGTTAGTCAATGTGCAGACCTAGTGGGTAAAGGAGCCACCTGCTCCAGTACAGGGCCTTGCTGAGCAGGAGTTATTCAATGTGCGGACCAAGTGGGTAAAGGAGCCAACTGCTCCAGTACAGGGCCGTGCTTAGCAGGAGTTAGTTAATATGCAGGCCTAGTGGGTAAAGGAGCCACCTGCTCCAGTACAGGGCCTTGCTGAGCAGGAGTTAGTCAATATGCGGGCGTAGTGGGTAAAGGAGCCACCTGCTCCAGTATCGGGCCGTGCTGAGTCGGAGTTAGTCAATGTGCGGGCCTAGTGGTTAAAGGAGCCACCTGCTCCAGTGCAGAGCAGTGCTGAGCAGGAGTTAGTCAATGTGCGGACCTCATGGGTAAAGGAGCCACCTGCTCCAGTACAGGGCCTTGCTGAGCAGGAGTTATTCAATGTGCAGGCCTAGTGGGTAAAGGAGCCACCTGCTCCGGTAAAGAGCCGTGCTGAGTACGAGTTAGTCAATGTGCGGGCCTAGTGTGTAAAGGAGCCACCTGCTCCAGTACAGGGCCGTGCTTAGTAGGAGTTAGTCAATGTGCGGGCCTCGTGGGTAAAGTAGCCACCTGCACCAGTACAGAGCCGTGCTGAGCAGGAGTTAGTCAATGTGCAGGCCTAGTGGGTAATGGAGCCACCTGCTCCAGTACAGAGCCGTGCTGTGCAGGAGTTCGCCAATGTGCAGGCCTAGTGGTAAAGGAGTCACCTGCTCCAGTACAGAGCCATGCAGAGCAGGAGTTAGTCAATGTGCAGGCCCAGTGGGGAAAGGAGCCACCTGCTCCAGTACAGTACCGTGCTGAGCAGGAGTTAGTCAATGTGTACGCCAAGTCGGTAAAGGAGTCACCTGCTCCAGTACAGGGCTGTGCTGAGCAGGAGTTAGTCAAAGTGCAGGCCTAGTGGGTAAAGGAGCCACCGGCTGTCGTACACATCCGTGCTGAGCAGGAGTTAGTCAATGTGCGGGCCTAGTGGGTAACAGATCCACCTGCTACAGTACAGAGCCGTGCTGAGCAGGAGTTAGTCAATGTGCGGGCCTAGTGGGAAAAGGAGTCACCTGCTCCAGTACAGGGCCGTGCTGAGCAGGAGTTAGTCAATGTGCGGTCCTAGTGGGTAAAGGAGCCAACTGCTCCAGTAAAGGGCCGTGCTGAGCAGGAGTTAGTTAATGTGCAGGCCTATTGGTAAAGGAGCCACCTGCTCCAGTACAGGGCCGTGCTGAGTAGGAGTTCATCAATGTACAGGCCTACAGCGTTAAGGAGTCACCTGCTCCAGTACAGAGCCGTGCTGAACAGGATTTAGTCAATGTACAGGCCTAGTGGGTAAAGAAGCCACCTGCTCCAGTGCAGAGCCGTGCTGAGTAGGAGTTAGTCAATGTGCGGGCCTAGTGGTTAAAGAGCCACCTGCTCCAGTACAGAGCAGTGCTGAGCAGGAGTTAGTCAATGTGCGGACCTAATGGGTAAAGGAGCCACCTGCTCCAGTAGAAGGCGTTGCTGAGCAGGAGTTAGTCAATGTGCGGGCCTAGTGGGTAAAGGAGCCACTTGCTCCAGTACAGGGCCGTGCTGAGTAGGAGTTAGTCAATGTGCGGGCCTAGTGGGTAAAGTAGCCACCTGCACCAGTACAGAGCCGTGCTGTGCAGGAGTTAGTCAATGTGCAGGCCTAGTGGGTAATGGAGCCACCTGCTCCAGTACACAGCCGTGCTGAGCAGGAGTTAGTCAATGTGCAGACCTAGTGGGTAAAGGAGCCACCTGCTCCAGTACAGGGCCTTGCAGAGTAGGAGTTAGTCAATGTGCGGGCCTAGTGGGTAAAGGAGCCACCTGCTCCAATACTGGGCCATGCTGAGCAGGAGTTAGTAAATGTGCAGGCCTAGTGGGTAAAGGAGTCACCTGCTCCAGTACAGAGACATGCTGAACAGGAGTTAATCAATGTGCAGGCCTAGTGGGTAAAGGAACCATCTGCTGTAGTACAGAGCCATGCTGAAGAGGAGTTAGTCAATGTGCAGGCCTTGTGGGTAAAGGAGCCACCTGCTGTAGTACAGGGCCATGCTGAGCAGGAGTTAGTCAATGTGCGGGCCTAGTGGGTAAAGGAGCCACCTGCTCCAGTACAGGGCCTTTCTGAGCAGGAGTTAGTCAATGTGCAGGCCTAGTGGGTAAAAGAGTCACCTGCTCTAGTGCAGGGCCGTGCTGAGCAGGAGTTAGTCAATGTGCAGGCCTAGTGGGTAAAGGAGCCACCTGCTCCAGTACAGGGCCGTGCTGAGCAGGAGTTAGTCAATGTGCAGGCCTCGTGGGCAAAGGAGTCACCTGCTCCAGTACAGAGCCATGCTGATCAGGAGTTAGTCAATGTGCAGGCCTAGTAGGTAAAGGAGCCCCCTGCTCCAGTACAGGGCCATGCTGAGCAGGAGTTAGTCAGTGTGCGGGCCTAGTGGGTAAAGGAGCCACTTGCTCCAGTACAGAGACATGCTGAACAGGAGTTAGTCAATGTGCGGGCCTAGTGGGTAAAGGAACCATCTGCTGTAGTACAGGGCCATGCTGAAGAGGAGTTAGTCAATGTGCAGGCCTAGTGGGTAAAGGAGCCACCTGCTGTAGTACAGGGCCATGCTGAGCAGGAGTTAGTCAATGTGCGGGCCTAGTGGGTAAAGGAGCCACCTGCTCCAGTACAGGGCCTTTCTGAGCAGGAGTTAGTCAATGTGCAGGCCTAGTGGGTAAAAGAGTCACCTGCTCTAGTGCAGGGCCGTGCTGAGCAGGAGTTAGTCAATGTGCAGGCCTAGTGGGTAAAGGAGCCACCTGCTCCAGTACAGGGCCGTGCTGAGCAGGAGTTAGTCAATGTGCAGGCCTCGTGGGCAAAGGAGTCACCTGCTCCAGTGCAGAGCCATGCTGATCAGGAGTTAGTCAATGTGCAGGCCTAGTAGGTAAAGGAGCCACCTGCTCCAGTACAGGGCCATGCTGAGCAGGAGTTAGTCAGTGTGCGGGCCTAGTGGGTAAAGGAGCCACTTGCTGCAGTACAGAGACATGCTGAACAGGAGTTAGTCAATGTGCGGGCCTAGTGGGTAAAGGAACCATCTGCTGTAGTACAGGGCCATGCTGAAGAGGAGTTAGTCAATGTGCAGGCCTAGTGGGTAAAGGAGCCACGTGCTGTAGTACAGGGCCATGCTGAGCAGGAGTTAGTCAAAGTGCGGGCCTAGTGGGTAAAGGAGCCACCTGCTCCAGTACAGGGCCTTTCTGAGCAGGAGTTAGTCAATGTGCAGGCCTAGTGGGTAAAAGAGTCACCTGCTCTAGTGCAGGGCCGTGCTGAGCAGGAGTTAGTCAATGTGCAGGCCTAGTGGGTAAAGGAGCCACCTGCTCCAGTACAGGGCCGTGCTGAGCAGGAGTTAGTCAATGTGCAGGCCTAGTAGGTAAAGGAGCCACCTGCTCCAGTACAGGGCCATGCTGAGCAGGAGTTAGTCAGTGTGCAGGCCTAGTAGGTAAAGGAGCCACCTGCTCCAGTACAGGGCCATGCTGAGCAGGAGTTAGTCAGTGTGCGGGCCTAGTGGGCAAAGGAGCCACTTGCTCCAGTACAGAGACATGCTGAACAGGAGTTAGCCAATGTGCGGGCCTAGTGGGTAAAGAAGCCATCTGCTGTAGTACAGCGCCGTGATGAGCAGGAGTTATTTAATGTGCGGGACTAGTGGGTAAAGGAGCCACCTGCTCCAGTACAGAGCCGTGCTGAGCAGGAGTTAATCAATGTGCGGGCCTAGTGGGTAAAGGAGTCACCTGCTCCAGTACAGGGCCGTACTGAGCTGGAGTTAGTCAATGTGCGGGCCTAGTGGGTAAAGGAGCCACCTGCTCGAGTACAGGGCCTTGCTGAGCAGGAGTTAGTCAATGTGCGGACCTAGTGGGTAAAGGAGCCACCTGCTCCAGTATAGAGCCGTGCTGAGCAGGAGTTAGTCAATGTGCAGGCCTAGTGGGTAAAGGAGCCACCTGTTCCAGTACAGGGCCGTGCTGAGCAGGAGTTCGTCAGTGTACGGGCCTAGTGGGTAAAGGAGCCACCTGCTCCAGTACAGAGCCGTGCTGAGCAGGAGTTAGTCAATGTGCAGACCTAGTGGGTAAAGGAGCCACCTGGTCCAGTGCAGGGCCTTGATGAGCAGGAGTAATCAATGTGCAGGCCGAGTGGGTAAAGGAGCCACCTGCTCCAGTACAGAGCCGTGCTGAGCAGGAGTTAGTCAATGTGCAGACCTAGTGGGTAAAGGAGCCACCTGCTCCAGTACAGGGCCATGCTGAACAGGAGTTAGTCAATGTGCAGGCCTAGTGGGTAAAGGAGCCACCTGCTGTAGTACAGGGCCATGCTGAGCAGGAGTTAGTCAATGTGCAGGCCGAGTGGGTGAAGGATCCACCTGGTCCAATACAGGGCCTTTCTGAGCAGGAGTTAGTCAATGTGCAGGCCTAGTGGATAAAAGAGTCACCTGCTCTGGTACAGGGCCGTGCTGAGCAGGAGTTAGTCAATGTGCGGGCCTAGTGGGTAAAGGGGCCACGTGCTCCAGTACAGAGCCGTGCTGAGCAGGAGTTAGTCAATGTGCAGACCTAGTGGGTAAAGGAGCCAACTGCTCCAGTACAGGGCCTTGCTGAGCAGGAGTTAGTCAATGTGCGGACCTAGTGGGTAAAGGAGCCAGCTGCTCCAGTACAGGGCCGTGCTTAGCAGGAGGTAGTCAATATGCAGGCCTAGTGGGTAAAGGAGCCACCTGCTCCAGTACAGGGCCTTGCTGAGCAGGAGTTAGTCAATGTGCGGGCCCAGTGTGTAAAGGAGCCACCTGCTCCAGTATCGGGCCGTGCTGAGTAGGAGTTAGTCAATGTGCGGGCCTAATGATTAAAGGAGCCACCTGCTCCAGTGCAGAGCCGTGCTGCGTAGGAGTTAGTCAATGTGCGGACCTAGTGGTTAAAGGAGCCACCTGCTCCAGTACAGAGCAGTGCTGAGCAGGAGTTAGTCAATGTGCGGACCTAATGGGTAAAGGAGCCACCTGCTCCAGTAGAAGGCGTTGCTGAGCAGGAATTAGTCAATGTGCAGGCGTAGTGGGTAAAGGAGCCACCTGCTCCGATAAAGAGCCGTGCTGAGTACGAGTTAGTCAATGTGCGGGCCTAGTGGGTAAAGGAGCCACCTGCTCCAGTACAGAGCCGTGCTGAGCAGGAGTTAGTCAATGTGCAGACAGAGTGGGTAAAGGAGCCACCTGCTCCAGTACAGGGCCATGCTGAGCAGGAGTTAGTCAATGTGCGGGCCTAGTGGGTAAAGGAGCCACCTGCTCCAGTACAGGGCCTTTCTGAGCAGGAGTTAGTCAATGTGCAGGCCTAGTGGGTAAAAGAGTCACCTGCTCTAGTGCAGGGCCGTGCTGAGCAGGAGTTAGTCAATGTGCAGGCCTAGTGGGTAAAGGAGCCACCTGCTCCAGTACAGGGCCGTGCTGAGCAGGAGTTAGTCAATGTGCAGGCCTAGTGGGTAAAGGAGTCACCTGCTCCAGAACAGAGCCATGCTGATCAGGAGTTAGTCAATGTGCAGGCCGAGTAGGTAAAGGAGCCACCTGCTCCAGTACAGGGCCATGCTGAGCAGGAGTAAGTCAGTGTGCGGGCCTAGTGGTTAAAGGAGCCACTTGCTCCAGTACAGAGACATGCTGAACAGGAGTTAGTCAATGTGCGGGCCTAGTGGGTAAAGAAGCCACCTGATGTAGTACAGGGCCGTGATGAGCAGGAGTTATTTAATGTGCGGGACGAGTGGGTAAAGGAGCCACCTGCTCCAGTGCAGAGCCGTGCTGAACAGGAGTTTGTCAATGTGCAGGCCTAGTGGGTAAAGGAGCCACCTGCTGTAGTACCGGGCCATGCTGAGTAGGAGTTAGTCAATGTGCAGGCCTAGTGGGTAAAGGAGCCACCTGCTCCAATACAGGGCCTTTCTGAGCAGGAGTTAGTCAATGTGCAGGCTTAGTGGGTAAAGGAGCCACCTGCTCCAGTACAGGGCCGTGCTGAGCAGGAGTTAGTCAATGTGCAGGCCTAGTGGGTAAAGGAGTCACCTGCTCCAGTACAGGGCCGTGCTGAGCAGGTGTTAGTCAATGTGCAGGCCTAGTGGGTAAAGGATTCACCTGCTCCAGTACAGAGCCGTGCTGAGCAGGAGTTAGTCAATGTCCGGGCCTAGTGGGTAAAGGAGCCACTTGCTCCAGTACAGAGACATGCTGAACAGGAGTTAGTCAATGTGCGGGCCTAGTGGGTAAAGGAGCCACCTGCTCCAGTACAGGGCCGTGCTGAGCAGGAGTTAGTCAATGTGCGGGCCTAGTGCGTAAAGGAGCCACCTGCTGCAGTACAGAGGCGTGCTGAGCAGGAGTTAGTCAATGTGCAGACCTAGTGGGTAAAG
This sequence comes from Somniosus microcephalus, assembly GCF_052327205.1. Taxonomy (NCBI): domain Eukaryota; kingdom Metazoa; phylum Chordata; class Chondrichthyes; order Squaliformes; family Somniosidae; genus Somniosus; species Somniosus microcephalus. Next base: position 31,763 of record NW_028225781.1, read on the forward strand.
GAGCCACCTGCTCCAGTTCAGGGCCTTGCTGAGCAGGAGTTAGTCAATGTGCGGACCTAGTGGGTAAAGGAGCCACCTGCTCCAGTACAAGACCGTGCTTCGCAGGAGTAAGTCAATATGCAGGCCTAGTGGGTAAAGTGGCCACCTGCTCCAGTACAGGGCCTTGCTGAGCAGGAGTTAGTCAATGTGCGGGCCTAGTGGTTAAAGGAGCCACCTGCTCCAGTATCGGGCCGTGCTGAGGAGGAGTTAGTCAATGTGCAGGCCTCGTGGGTAATGGAGCCACCTGCTCCAGTACAGAGCCGTGCTGAGCAGGAGTTAGTCAATGTGCAGGCCTAGTGGGTAAAGGAGTCACCTGCTCCAGTACAGAGCCGTGCAGAGCAGGAGTTAGTCAATGTGCAGGCCTAGTGGGCAAAGGAGCCACCTGCTCCAGTACAGGGCCGTGCTGAGCAGGAGTTAGTCAATGTGCAGGCCTAGTGGGTAAAGGAGTCACCTGCTCCAGTGCAGGGCCGTGCTGAGCAGGAGTTAGTCAATGTGCAGGCCTAGTGGGTAAAGGAGCCACCTGCTGAAGTACACAACCGTGCTGAGCAGGAGTTAGTCAATGTGCGGGCCTAGTGGGTAACGGATTCACCTGCTACAGTACAGGGCCGTGCTGAGCAGGAGTTAGACAATGTGAAGGCCGAGTGGGAAAAGGAGCCACCTGCTCCAGTACAGAGCCGTGCTGAGTAGGAGTTAGTCAATGTGCGGGCCTCGTGGGTAAAGGAGCCAACGGCTCCAGTACAGAGCCGTGCTGAGCAGGAGTTAGTCAATGTGCAGACCTAGTGGGTAAAGGAGCCACCTGCTCCAGTACAGGGCCGTGCTGAGCAGGAGTTAGACAATGTGCAGGCCTAGTGGGAAAAGGAGCCACCTGTTCCAGTACAGGGCCGTGCTGAGCAGGAGTTGTCAATGTGCGGGCCTAGTGGGTAAAGGAGCCACCTGCTCCAGTACAGAGCCGTGCTGATCAGGAGTTAGTCAATGTGCAGACCTAGTGGGTAAAGGAGCCACCTGCTCCAGTACAGGGCCTTGCTGTGCAGGAGTTAGTCAATGTGCGGACCTAGTGGGTAAAGGAGCCACCTGCTCCAGTACAGGGCCGTGCTTAGCAGGAGTTAGTCAATATGCGGGCCTAGTGGGTAAAGAGTCACCTGCTCCAGTACAGGGCCTTGCTAAGCAGGAGTTAGTCCATGTGCGGGCCTAGTGGGTAAAGGAGCCACCTGCTCCAGTATCGGGCCGTGCTGAGTAGGAGTTAGTCAATGTGCGGGCCTAGTGGTTAAAGGAGCCACCTGCTCCAGTACAGAGCAGTGCTGAGCAGGAGTTAGTCACTGTGCGGACCTAATGGGTAAAGGAGCCACCTGCTCCAGTACAGGGCCTTGCTGAGCAGGAGTTAGTCAATGTGCAGGCCTAGTGGGTAAAGTAGCCACCTGCTCCGGTAAAGAGACGTGCTGAGTACGAGTTAGTCAATGTGCGGGCCTAGTGGGGAAAGGAGCCACCTGCTCCAGTACAGGGCCATGCTGAGTAGGAGTTAGTCAATGTGCGGGTCTAGTGGGTAAAGTAGCCACCTGCACCAGTACAGAGCCGTGCTAAGCAGGAGTTAGTCAATGTGCAGGCCTAGTGGGTAATGGAGCCACTTGCTCCAGTACAGAGCCGTGCTGAGCAGGAATTAGTCAATGTGCAGGCCTAGTGGGTAAAGGAGACACCTGCTCCAGTACAGAGCCGTGCAGAGCAGGAGTTAGTCAATGTGCAGGCCTAGTGGGTAAAGGAGCCACCTGCTCCAGTAGAGGGCCGTGCTGAGCAGGAGTTAGTCAATGTGCAGGCCTAGTGGGTAAAGGAGTCACCTGCTCCAGTACAGGGCCGTGCTGAGCAGGAGTTAGTCAACGTGCAGGCCTAGTGGGTAAAGGAGCCACCTGCTGTAGTACACACCCGTGCTGAGCAGGAGTTAGTCAATGTGCGGGCCTGTGGGTAACGGATTCACCTGCTACAGTACAGAGCCGTGCTGAGCAGGAGTTAGTCAATGTGCGGGCCTAGTGGGTAAAGGAGTCACCTGCTCCAGTACAGGGCCGTGCTGAGCAGGAGTTAGTCAATGTGCGGGCCTAATGGGTAAAGGAGCCAGCTGCTCCAGTACAGGGCCGTGCTGAGCAGGAGTTAGTTAATGTGCAGGCCTATTGGTAAAGGTGCCACCTGCTCCAGTACAGGGCCGTGCTGAGTAGGAGTTAGTCAATGTACAGGCCTAGTGCGTAAAGCAGTCACCTGCTCCAGTGCAGAGCCGTGCTGAACAGGATTTAGTCAATGTACAGGCCTAGTGGGTAAAGGAGCCACCTGCTCCAGTACAGAGCCGTGCTGAGTAGGAGTTAGTCAATGTGCGGGCCTAGTGGGTAAGGGAGCCAGCTGCTCCAGTACAGTGCCTTGCTGGGCAGGAGTTAGTCAATGTACAGGCCTAGTGGGTAAAGGAGCCACCTGCTCCAGTACAGGGCCTTGCAGAGTAGGAGATAGTCAATGTGCGGGCCTAGTGGCTAAAGGAGCCAACTGCTCCAGTACAGGGCCATGCTGAGCAGGAGTTAGTAAATGTGCAGGCCTAGTGGGTAAAGGAGTCACCTGCTCCAGTACAGAGCCGTGCTGAACAGGAGTTAGTCAATGTGCAGGCCTAGTGGGTAAAGGAGCCACCTGCTCCAATACAGGGCCGTGCTGAGCAGGAGTTAGTCAATGTGCAGGCCTAGTGGGTAAAGGAGCCACCTGCTCCAGTACAGAGCTGTGCTGAGCAGTAGTTAGTCAATGTGCAGGCCTAGTGGGTAAAGGAGTCACCTGCTCCAGTACAGGGCCGTGCTGAGCAGGAGTTAGTCAATGTGGAGGCCAAGTGGGTAAAGGAGTCACCTGCTCCAGTGCAGGGCCGTGCTGAGCAGGAGTTAGTCAACGTGCAGGCCTAGTGGGTAAAGGAGCCACCTGCTGTAGTACACAGCCGTGCTGAGCAGGAGTTAGTCAATGTGCGGGCCTGTGGGTAACGGATTCACCTGCTACAGTACAGAGCCGTGCTGAGCAGGAGTTAGTCAATGTGTGGGCCTAGTGGGTAAAGGAGTCACCTGCTCCAGTACAGGGCCGTGCTGAGCAGGAGTTAGTCAATGTGCGGGCCTCGTGGGTAAAGGAGCCACCTGCTCCAGTACAGGGCCGTGCTGAGCAGGAGTTAGACAATGTGCAGGCCTAGTGGGTAAAGGAGCCACCTGCTCCAGTACAGAGCCGTGCTGAGTAGGAGTTAGTCAATGTGCGGGGCTAGTGGGTAAACGAGCCACCTGCTCCAGTAGAGGGCCTTGCTGGGCAGGAGTTAGTCAATGTACAGGCCTAGTGGGTAAAGGAGCCACCTGCTCCAGTACAGGGCCTTGCAGAGTAGGAGATAGTCAATGTGCGGGCCTAGTGGGTAAAGGAGCCACCTGCTCCAGAACAGAGCCGTGCTGAGTAGGAGTTAGTCAATGTGCGGGCCTAGTGGGTAAGGGAGCCACCTGCTCCAGTAGAGGGCCTTGCTGGGCAGGAGTTAGTCAATGTACAGGCCTAGTGGGTAAAGGAGCCACCTGCTCCAGTACAGGGCCTTGCAGAGTAGGAGATAGTCAATGTGCGGGCCTAGTGGGTAAAGGATCCAACTGCTCCAGTACAGGGCCATGCTGAGCAGGAGTTAGTAAATGTGCAGGCCTAGTGGGAAAAGGAGTCACCTGCTCCAGTACAGAGCCGTGCTGAACAGGAGTTAGTCAATGTGCAGGCCTAGTGGGTAAAGGAGCCACCTGCTCCAGTACAGAGCCGTGCTGAACAGGAGTTAGTCAATGTGCAGGCCTAGTGGGTAAAGGAACCACCTGCTGTCGAACAGGGCCATGCTGAAGAGGAGTTAGTCAATGTGCGGCCCTAGTGGGTAAAGGAGCCACGTGCTCCAGCACAGAGCCGTGCTGAACAGGAGTTAGTCAATGTGCAGGCCGAGTGGGTAAAGGAGCCACCTGCTGTAGTACAGGGCCATGCTGAACAGGAGTTAGTCAATGTGCAGGCCTAGTGGGTAAAGGAGCCACCTGCTCCAGTACAGAGCCGTGCTGAGCAGGAGTTCGTCAATGTGCGGACCTATTGGGTAAAGGAGCCACCTGCTCCAGTACAGGGCCTTGCTGAGCAGGAGTTAGTCAACGTGCAGGCCTAGTGGGTAAAGGAGCCACCTGCTCCGGTAAAGAGCCGTGCTGAGTACGAGTTAGTCAATGTGCGGGCCTAGTGGGTAATGGAGCCACCTGCTCCAGTACAGAGCCGTGCTGAGCAGGATTTAGTCAATGTGCAGGCCTAGTGGGTAAAGGAGTCACCTGCTCCTGTACAGAGCCGTGCAGAGCAGGAGTTAGTCAATGTGCGGGCCTAGTGGGTAAAGGAGCCACCTACTCCAGTACAGGGCCGTGCTGAGCAGGAGTTAGACAATGTGCGGGCCTAGTGGGTAAAGAAGTCACCTGCTCCAGTACAGGGCCGTGCTGAGCAGGAGTTAGTCAATGTGGAGGCCTAGTGGGTAAAGGAGCCACCTGCTGTAGTACACACCCGTGCTGAGCAGGAGTTAGTCAATGTGCGGGACTCGTGGGTAACGGATTCACCTGCTACAGTACAGAGCCGTGCTGAGCAGGTGTTAGTCAATGTGCGGGCCTAGTAGGTAAAGGAGTCACCTGCTCCAGTACAGGGCCGTGCTGAGCAGGAGTTAGTCAATGTGCGGGCCTTGTGGGTAAAGGAGCCACCTGCTCCAGTACAGGGCCGTGCTGAGCAGGAGTTAGACAATGTGCAGGCCTAGTGGGTAAAGGAGCCACCTGCTCCAGTACAGGGCCTTGCAGAGTAGGAGATAGTCAATGTGCGGGCCGAGTGGCTAAAGGAGCCAACTGCTCCAGTACAGGGCCATGCTGAGCAGGAGTTAGTAAATGTGCAGGCCTAGTGGGTAAAGGAGTCACCTGCTCCAATACAGAGCCGTGCTGAGCAGGAGTTAGTCAATGTGCAGGCCTAGTGGATAAAGGAGCCACCTGCTCCAGTACAGAGCTGTGCTGAGCAGGAGTTAGTCAATGTGCAGGCCTAGTGGGTAAAGGAGTCACCTGCTCCAGCACAGAGCCGTGCAGAGCAGGAGTTAGTCAATATGCAGGCCTAGTGGGTAAAGGAGCCACCTGCTCCAGTACAGGGCCGTGCTGAGCAGGAGTTAGTCAATGTGCAGGCCTAGTGGGTAAAGGAGTCACCTGCTCCAGTACAGGGCCGTGCTGAGCAGGAGTTAGTCAACGTGCAGGCCTAGTGTGTAAAGGAGCCACCTGCTGTAGTACACAGCCGTGCTGAGCAGGAGTTAGTCAATGTGCGGGCCTGTGGGTAACGGATTCACCTGCTACAGTACAGAGCCGTGCTGAGCAGGAGTTAGTCAATGTGTGGGCCTAGTGGGTAAAGGAGTCACCTGCTCCAGTACAGGGCCGTGCTGAGCAGGAGTTAGTCAATGTACAGGCCTAGTGCGTAAAGGAGTCACCTGCTCCAGTGCAGAGCCGTGCTGAACAGGATTTAGTCAATGTACAGGCCTAGTGGGTAAAGGAGCCACCTGCTCCAGTACAGAGCCGTGCTGAGTAGGAGTTCGTCAATGTGCGGGCCTAGTGGGTAAGGGAGCCACCTGCTCCAGTACAGGGCCTTGCTGGGCAGGAGTTAGTCAATGTACAGGCCTAGTGGGTAAAGGAGCCACCTGCTCCAGTACAGGGCCTTGCAGAGTAGGAGATAGTCAATGTGCGGGCCAAGTGGGTAAAGGAGCCAACTGCTCCAGTACAGGGCCATGCTGAGCAGGAGTTAGTAAATGTGCAGGCCTAGTGGGAAAAGGAGTCACCTGCTCCAGTACAGAGCCGTGCTGAACAGGAGTTAGTCAATGTGCAGGCCTAGTGGGTAAAGGAGCCACCTGCTCCAGTACAGAGCCGTGCTGAACAGGAGTTAGTCAATGTGCAGGCCTAGTGGGTAAAGGAGTCACCTGCTCCAGTACAGGGCCGTGCTGAGCAGGAGTTAGTCAATGTGCAGGCCTAGTGGGTAAAGGAGTCACCTGCACCAGTACAGAGCCGTGCTGAGCAGGAGTTAGTCAATGTGCAGGCCTAGTGGGTAATGGAGCCACCTGCTCCAGTACAGAGCCGTGCTGAGCAGGAGTTAGTCAATGTGCAGGCCTAGTGGGTAAAGGAGTCACCTGCTCCAGTACAGGGCCGTGCTGAGCAGGAGTTAGTCAATGTGCAGGCCTAGTGGGTAAAGGAGTCACGTGCTCCAGTACAGGGCCGTGCTGAGCAGGAGTTAGTCAATGTGCAGGCCTAGTGGGAAAAGGAGCCACCTGCTGTAGTACACACCCGTGCTGAGCTGGAGTTAGACAATGTGCGGGCCTAGTGGTTAACGGATTCACCTGCTACAGTGGAGAGCCGTGCTGAGCAGGAGTTAGTCAATGTGCGGGCCAAGTGGGTAAAGGAGCCACCTGGTCCAGTACAGAGCCGTGCTGAACAGGAGTTAGTCAATGTGCGGGTCTAGTGGGTAAAGGAGCCACCTGCTCCAGTGCAGAGCCGTGCTGAACAGGAGTTAGTCAATGTGCAGGCCTAGTGGGTAAAGGAACCACCTGCTGTAGTACAGGGCCATGCTGAAGAGGAGTTAGTCAATGTGCGGGCCTAGTGGGTAAAGGAGCCACGTGCTCCAGTACAGAGCCGTGCTGAACAGGAGTTAGTCAATGTGCAGGCCTAGTGGGTAAATGAGCCACCTGCTGTAGTACAGGGCCATGCTGAACGGGAGTTAGTCAATGTGCAGGCCCAGTGGGTAAAGGAGCCACCTGCTGTAGTACAGGGCCATGCTGAGCAGGAGTGAGTCAATGTGCGGGCCTAGTGGGTAAAGGAGCCACCTTCTCCAGTACAGGGCCTTGCTGAGCAGGAGTTAGTCAATGTGCAGGCCTAGTGGGTAAATGAGTCACCTGCTCTAGTACAGGGCCGTGCTGAGCAGGAGTTTGTCAATGTGCAGGCCTAGTGGGTAAAGGAGCCACCTGCTCGAGTACAGGGCCTTGCTGAGCAGGAGTTAGTCAATGTGCGGTCCTAGTGGGTAAAGGAGCTACCTGCTCCAGTGTAGAGCCGTGCTGAGCAGGAGTTAGTCAATGTGCAGGCCTAGTGGGTAAAGGAGCCACCTGTTCAAGTACAGGGCCGTGCTGAGCAGGAGTTAGTCAATGTGCGGGCCTAGTGGGTAAAGGAGCCACCTGCTCCAGTACAGAGCCGTGCTGAGCAGGAGTTAGTCAATGTGCAGACCTAGTGGGTAAAGGAGCCACCTGCTCCAGTACAGGGCCTTGCTGAGCAGGAGTTATTCAATGTGCGGACCAAGTGGGTAAAGGAGCCAACTGCTCCAGTACAGGGCCGTGCTTAGCAGGAGTTAGTTAATATGCAGGCCTAGTGGGTAAAGGAGCCACCTGCTCCAGTACAGGGCCTTGCTGAGCAGGAGTTAGTCAATATGCGGGCGTAGTGGGTAAAGGAGCCACCTGCTCCAGTATCGGGCCGTGCTGAGTCGGAGTTAGTCAATGTGCGGGCCTAGTGGTTAAAGGAGCCACCTGCTCCAGTGCAGAGCAGTGCTGAGCAGGAGTTAGTCAATGTGCGGACCTCATGGGTAAAGGAGCCACCTGCTCCAGTACAGGGCCTTGCTGAGCAGGAGTTATTCAATGTGCAGGCCTAGTGGGTAAAGGAGCCACCTGCTCCGGTAAAGAGCCGTGCTGAGTACGAGTTAGTCAATGTGCGGGCCTAGTGTGTAAAGGAGCCACCTGCTCCAGTACAGGGCCGTGCTTAGTAGGAGTTAGTCAATGTGCGGGCCTCGTGGGTAAAGTAGCCACCTGCACCAGTACAGAGCCGTGCTGAGCAGGAGTTAGTCAATGTGCAGGCCTAGTGGGTAATGGAGCCACCTGCTCCAGTACAGAGCCGTGCTGTGCAGGAGTTCGCCAATGTGCAGGCCTAGTGGTAAAGGAGTCACCTGCTCCAGTACAGAGCCATGCAGAGCAGGAGTTAGTCAATGTGCAGGCCCAGTGGGGAAAGGAGCCACCTGCTCCAGTACAGTACCGTGCTGAGCAGGAGTTAGTCAATGTGTACGCCAAGTCGGTAAAGGAGTCACCTGCTCCAGTACAGGGCTGTGCTGAGCAGGAGTTAGTCAAAGTGCAGGCCTAGTGGGTAAAGGAGCCACCGGCTGTCGTACACATCCGTGCTGAGCAGGAGTTAGTCAATGTGCGGGCCTAGTGGGTAACAGATCCACCTGCTACAGTACAGAGCCGTGCTGAGCAGGAGTTAGTCAATGTGCGGGCCTAGTGGGAAAAGGAGTCACCTGCTCCAGTACAGGGCCGTGCTGAGCAGGAGTTAGTCAATGTGCGGTCCTAGTGGGTAAAGGAGCCAACTGCTCCAGTAAAGGGCCGTGCTGAGCAGGAGTTAGTTAATGTGCAGGCCTATTGGTAAAGGAGCCACCTGCTCCAGTACAGGGCCGTGCTGAGTAGGAGTTCATCAATGTACAGGCCTACAGCGTTAAGGAGTCACCTGCTCCAGTACAGAGCCGTGCTGAACAGGATTTAGTCAATGTACAGGCCTAGTGGGTAAAGAAGCCACCTGCTCCAGTGCAGAGCCGTGCTGAGTAGGAGTTAGTCAATGTGCGGGCCTAGTGGTTAAAGAGCCACCTGCTCCAGTACAGAGCAGTGCTGAGCAGGAGTTAGTCAATGTGCGGACCTAATGGGTAAAGGAGCCACCTGCTCCAGTAGAAGGCGTTGCTGAGCAGGAGTTAGTCAATGTGCGGGCCTAGTGGGTAAAGGAGCCACTTGCTCCAGTACAGGGCCGTGCTGAGTAGGAGTTAGTCAATGTGCGGGCCTAGTGGGTAAAGTAGCCACCTGCACCAGTACAGAGCCGTGCTGTGCAGGAGTTAGTCAATGTGCAGGCCTAGTGGGTAATGGAGCCACCTGCTCCAGTACACAGCCGTGCTGAGCAGGAGTTAGTCAATGTGCAGACCTAGTGGGTAAAGGAGCCACCTGCTCCAGTACAGGGCCTTGCAGAGTAGGAGTTAGTCAATGTGCGGGCCTAGTGGGTAAAGGAGCCACCTGCTCCAATACTGGGCCATGCTGAGCAGGAGTTAGTAAATGTGCAGGCCTAGTGGGTAAAGGAGTCACCTGCTCCAGTACAGAGACATGCTGAACAGGAGTTAATCAATGTGCAGGCCTAGTGGGTAAAGGAACCATCTGCTGTAGTACAGAGCCATGCTGAAGAGGAGTTAGTCAATGTGCAGGCCTTGTGGGTAAAGGAGCCACCTGCTGTAGTACAGGGCCATGCTGAGCAGGAGTTAGTCAATGTGCGGGCCTAGTGGGTAAAGGAGCCACCTGCTCCAGTACAGGGCCTTTCTGAGCAGGAGTTAGTCAATGTGCAGGCCTAGTGGGTAAAAGAGTCACCTGCTCTAGTGCAGGGCCGTGCTGAGCAGGAGTTAGTCAATGTGCAGGCCTAGTGGGTAAAGGAGCCACCTGCTCCAGTACAGGGCCGTGCTGAGCAGGAGTTAGTCAATGTGCAGGCCTCGTGGGCAAAGGAGTCACCTGCTCCAGTACAGAGCCATGCTGATCAGGAGTTAGTCAATGTGCAGGCCTAGTAGGTAAAGGAGCCCCCTGCTCCAGTACAGGGCCATGCTGAGCAGGAGTTAGTCAGTGTGCGGGCCTAGTGGGTAAAGGAGCCACTTGCTCCAGTACAGAGACATGCTGAACAGGAGTTAGTCAATGTGCGGGCCTAGTGGGTAAAGGAACCATCTGCTGTAGTACAGGGCCATGCTGAAGAGGAGTTAGTCAATGTGCAGGCCTAGTGGGTAAAGGAGCCACCTGCTGTAGTACAGGGCCATGCTGAGCAGGAGTTAGTCAATGTGCGGGCCTAGTGGGTAAAGGAGCCACCTGCTCCAGTACAGGGCCTTTCTGAGCAGGAGTTAGTCAATGTGCAGGCCTAGTGGGTAAAAGAGTCACCTGCTCTAGTGCAGGGCCGTGCTGAGCAGGAGTTAGTCAATGTGCAGGCCTAGTGGGTAAAGGAGCCACCTGCTCCAGTACAGGGCCGTGCTGAGCAGGAGTTAGTCAATGTGCAGGCCTCGTGGGCAAAGGAGTCACCTGCTCCAGTACAGAGCCATGCTGATCAGGAGTTAGTCAATGTGCAGGCCTAGTAGGTAAAGGAGCCACCTGCTCCAGTACAGGGCCATGCTGAGCAGGAGTTAGTCAGTGTGCGGGCCTAGTGGGTAAAGGAGCCACTTGCTGCAGTACAGAGACATGCTGAACAGGAGTTAGTCAATGTGCGGGCCTAGTGGGTAAAGGAACCATCTGCTGTAGTACAGGGCCATGCTGAAGAGGAGTTAGTCAATGTGCAGGCCTAGTGGGTAAAGGAGCCACGTGCTGTAGTACAGGGCCATGCTGAGCAGGAGTTAGTCAATGTGCGGGCCTAGTGGGTAAAGGAGCCACCTGCTCCAGTACAGGGCCTTTCTGAGCAGGAGTTAGTCAATGTGCAGGCCTAGTGGGTAAAAGAGTCACCTGCTCTAGTGCAGGGCCGTGCTGAGCAGGAGTTAGTCAATGTGCAGGCCTAGTGGGTAAAGGAGCCACCTGCTCCAGTACAGGGCCGTGCTGAGCAGGAGTTAGTCAATGTGCAGGCCTAGTAGGTAAAGGAGCCACCTGCTCCAGTACAGGGCCATGCTGAGCAGGAGTTAGTCAGTGTGCAGGCCTAGTAGGTAAAGGAGCCACCTGCTCCAGTACAGGGCCATGCTGAGCAGGAGTTAGTCAGTGTGCGGGCCTAGTGGGTAAAGGAGCCACTTGCTCCAGTACAGAGACATGCTGAACAGGAGTTAGCCAATGTGCGGGCCTAGTGGGTAAAGAAGCCATCTGCTGTAGTACAGCGCCGTGATGAGCAGGAGTTATTTAATGTGCGGGACTAGTGGGTAAAGGAGCCACCTGCTCCAGTACAGAGCCGTGCTGAGCAGGAGTTAATCAATGTGCGGGCCTAGTGGGTAAAGGAGTCACCTGCTCCAGTACAGGGCCGTACTGAGCTGGAGTTAGTCAATGTGCGGGCCTAGTGGGTAAAGGAGCCACCTGCTCGAGTACAGGGCCTTGCTGAGCAGGAGTTAGTCAATGTGCGGACCTAGTGGGTAAAGGAGCCACCTGCTCCAGTATAGAGCCGTGCTGAGCAGGAGTTAGTCAATGTGCAGGCCTAGTGGGTAAAGGAGCCACCTGTTCCAGTACAGGGCCGTGCTGAGCAGGAGTTCGTCAGTGTACGGGCCTAGTGGGTAAAGGAGCCACCTGCTCCAGTACAGAGCCGTGCTGAGCAGGAGTTAGTCAATGTGCAGACCTAGTGGGTAAAGGAGCCACCTGGTCCAGTGCAGGGCCTTGATGAGCAGGAGTAATCAATGTGCAGGCCGAGTGGGTAAAGGAGCCACCTGCTCCAGTACAGAGCCGTGCTGAGCAGGAGTTAGTCAATGTGCAGACCTAGTGGGTAAAGGAGCCACCTGCTCCAGTACAGGGCCATGCTGAACAGGAGTTAGTCAATGTGCAGGCCTAGTGGGTAAAGGAGCCACCTGCTGTAGTACAGGGCCATGCTGAGCAGGAGTTAGTCAATGTGCAGGCCGAGTGGGTGAAGGATCCACCTGGTCCAATACAGGGCCTTTCTGAGCAGGAGTTAGTCAATGTGCAGGCCTAGTGGATAAAAGAGTCACCTGCTCTGGTACAGGGCCGTGCTGAGCAGGAGTTAGTCAATGTGCGGGCCTAGTGGGTAAAGGGGCCACGTGCTCCAGTACAGAGCCGTGCTGAGCAGGAGTTAGTCAATGTGCAGACCTAGTGGGTAAAGGAGCCAACTGCTCCAGTACAGGGCCTTGCTGAGCAGGAGTTAGTCAATGTGCGGACCTAGTGGGTAAAGGAGCCAGCTGCTCCAGTACAGGGCCGTGCTTAGCAGGAGGTAGTCAATATGCAGGCCTAGTGGGTAAAGGAGCCACCTGCTCCAGTACAGGGCCTTGCTGAGCAGGAGTTAGTCAATGTGCGGGCCCAGTGTGTAAAGGAGCCACCTGCTCCAGTATCGGGCCGTGCTGAGTAGGAGTTAGTCAATGTGCGGGCCTAATGGTTAAAGGAGCCACCTGCTCCAGTGCAGAGCCGTGCTGCGTAGGAGTTAGTCAATGTGCGGACCTAGTGGTTAAAGGAGCCACCTGCTCCAGTACAGAGCAGTGCTGAGCAGGAGTTAGTCAATGTGCGGACCTAATGGGTAAAGGAGCCACCTGCTCCAGTAGAAGGCGTTGCTGAGCAGGAATTAGTCAATGTGCAGGCGTAGTGGGTAAAGGAGCCACCTGCTCCGATAAAGAGCCGTGCTGAGTACGAGTTAGTCAATGTGCGGGCCTAGTGGGTAAAGGAGCCACCTGCTCCAGTACAGAGCCGTGCTGAGCAGGAGTTAGTCAATGTGCAGACAGAGTGGGTAAAGGAGCCACCTGCTCCAGTACAGGGCCATGCTGAGCAGGAGTTAGTCAATGTGCGGGCCTAGTGGGTAAAGGAGCCACCTGCTCCAGTACAGGGCCTTTCTGAGCAGGAGTTAGTCAATGTGCAGGCCTAGTGGGTAAAAGAGTCACCTGCTCTAGTGCAGGGCCGTGCTGAGCAGGAGTTAGTCAATGTGCAGGCCTAGTGGGTAAAGGAGCCACCTGCTCCAGTACAGGGCCGTGCTGAGCAGGAGTTAGTCAATGTGCAGGCCTAGTGGGTAAAGGAGTCACCTGCTCCAGAACAGAGCCATGCTGATCAGGAGTTAGTCAATGTGCAGGCCGAGTAGGTAAAGGAGCCACCTGCTCCAGTACAGGGCCATGCTGAGCAGGAGTTAGTCAGTGTGCGGGCCTAGTGGTTAAAGGAGCCACTTGCTCCAGTACAGAGACATGCTGAACAGGAGTTAGTCAATGTGCGGGCCTAGTGGGTAAAGAAGCCACCTGATGTAGTACAGGGCCGTGATGAGCAGGAGTTATTTAATGTGCGGGACGAGTGGGTAAAGGAGCCACCTGCTCCAGTGCAGAGCCGTGCTGAACAGGAGTTTGTCAATGTGCAGGCCTAGTGGGTAAAGGAGCCACCTGCTGTAGTACCGGGCCATGCTGAGTAGGAGTTAGTCAATGTGCAGGCCTAGTGGGTAAAGGAGCCACCTGCTCCAATACAGGGCCTTTCTGAGCAGGAGTTAGTCAATGTGCAGGCTTAGTGGGTAAAGGAGCCACCTGCTCCAGTACAGGGCCGTGCTGAGCAGGAGTTAGTCAATGTGCAGGCCTAGTGGGTAAAGGAGTCACCTGCTCCAGTACAGGGCCGTGCTGAGCAGGTGTTAGTCAATGTGCAGGCCTAGTGGGTAAAGGATTCACCTGCTCCAGTACAGAGCCGTGCTGAGCAGGAGTTAGTCAATGTCCGGGCCTAGTGGGTAAAGGAGCCACTTGCTCCAGTACAGAGACATGCTGAACAGGAGTTAGTCAATGTGCGGGCCTAGTGGGTAAAGGAGCCACCTGCTCCAGTACAGGGCCGTGCTGAGCAGGAGTTAGTCAATGTGCGGGCCTAGTGCGTAAAGGAGCCACCTGCTGCAGTACAGAGGCGTGCTGAGCAGGAGTTAGTCAATGTGCAGACCTAGTGGGTAAAGGAGCCACCTGCTCCAGTTCAGGGCCTTGCTGAGCAGGAGTTAGTCAATGTGCGGACCTAGTGGGTAAAGGAGCCACCTGCTCCAGTACAAGACCGTGCTTCGCAGGAGTAAGTCAATATGCAGGCCTAGTGGGTAAAGTGGCCACCTGCTCCAGTACAGGGCCTTGCTGAGCAGGAGTTAGTCAATGTGCGGGCCTAGTGTTTAAAGGAGCCACCTGCTCCAGTATCGGGCCGTGCTGAGGAGGAGTTAGTCAATGTGCAGGCCTCGTGGGTAATGGAGCCACCTGCTCCAGTACAGAGCCGTGCTGAGCAGGAGTTAGTCAATGTGCAGGCCTAGTGGGTAAAGGAGTCACCTGCTCCAGTACAGAGCCGTGCAGAGCAGGAGTTAGTCAATGTGCAGGCCTAGTGGGCAAAGGAGCCACCTGCTCCAGTACAGGGCCGTGCTGAGCAGGAGTTAGTCAATGTGCAGGCCTAGTGGGTAAAGGAGTCACCTGCTCCAGTACAGGGCCGTGCTGAGCAGGAGTTAGTCAATGTGCAGGCCTAGTGGGTAAAGGAGCCACCTGCTGAAGTACACAACCGTGCTGAGCAGGAGTTAGTCAATGTGCGGGCCTAGTGGGTAACGGATTCACCTGCTACAGTACAGAGCCGTGCTGAGCAGGAGTTAGTCAATGTGCGGGCCGAGTGGGAAAAGGAGTCACCTGCTCCAGTACAGGGCCGTGCCGAGCAGGAGTTAGTCAATGTGCGGGCCTAGTGGGTAAAGGAGCCACCTGCTCCAGTACAGGGCCGTGCTGAGCAGGAGTTAGACAATGTGAAGGCCGAGTGGGAAAAGGAGCCACCTGCTCCAGTACAGAGCCGTGCTGAGTAGGAGTTAGTCAATGTGCGGGCCTCGTGGGTAAAGGAGCCAACGGCTCCAGTACAGAGCCGTGCTGAGCAGGAGTTAGTCAATGTGCAGACCTAGTGGGTAAAGGAGCCACCTGCTCCAGTACAGGGCCGTGCTGAGCAGGAGTTAGACAATGTGCAGGCCTAGTGGGAAAAGGAGCCACCTGTTCCAGTACAGGGCCGTGCTGAGCAGGAGTTGTCAATGTGCGGGCCTAGTGGGTAAAGGAGCCACCTGCTCCAGTACAGAGCCGTGCTGATCAGGAGTTAGTCAATGTGCAGACCTAGTGGGTAAAGGAGCCACCTGCTCCAGTACAGGGCCTTGCTGTGCAGGAGTTAGTCAATGTGCGGACCTAGTGGGTAAAGGAGCCACCTGCTCCAGTACAGGGCCGTGCTTAGCAGGAGTTAGTCAATATGCGGGCCTAGTGGGTAAAGAGTCACCTGCTCCAGTACAGGGCCTTGCTAAGCAGGAGTTAGTCCATGTGCGGGCCTAGTGGGTAAAGGAGCCACCTGCTCCAGTATCGGGCCGTGCTGAGTAGGAGTTAGTCAATGTGCGGGCCTAGTGGTTAAAGGAGCCACCTGCTCCAGTACAGAGCAGTGCTGAGCAGGAGTTAGTCACTGTGCGGACCTA
The DNA here is from genome assembly GCF_052327205.1 of Somniosus microcephalus. NCBI lineage: Eukaryota > Metazoa > Chordata > Chondrichthyes > Squaliformes > Somniosidae > Somniosus > Somniosus microcephalus. The sequence goes on from NW_028225781.1 coordinate 46,921, forward strand.
ATGGGTAAAGGAGCCACCTGCTCCAGTACAGGGCCTTGCTGAGCAGGAGTTAGTCAATGTGCAGGCCTAGTGGGTAAAGTAGCCACCTGCTCCGGTAAAGAGACGTGCTGAGTACGAGTTAGTCAATGTGCGGGCCTAGTGGGGAAAGGAGCCACCTGCTCCAGTACAGGGCCATGCTGAGTAGGAGTTAGTCAATGTGCGGGTCTAGTGGGTAAAGTAGCCACCTGCACCAGTACAGAGCCGTGCTAAGCAGGAGTTAGTCAATGTGCAGGCCTAGTGGGTAATGGAGCCACTTGCTCCAGTACAGAGCCGTGCTGAGCAGGAATTAGTCAATGTGCAGGCCTAGTGGGTAAAGGAGACACCTGCTCCAGTACAGAGCCGTGCAGAGCAGGAGTTAGTCAATGTGCAGGCCTAGTGGGTAAAGGAGCCACCTGCTCCAGTAGAGGGCCGTGCTGAGCAGGAGTTAGTCAATGTGCAGGCCTAGTGGGTAAAGGAGTCACCTGCTCCAGTACAGGGCCGTGCTGAGCAGGAGTTAGTCAACGTGCAGGCCTAGTGGGTAAAGGAGCCACCTGCTGTAGTACACACCCGTGCTGAGCAGGAGTTAGTCAATGTGCGGGCCTGTGGGTAACGGATTCACCTGCTACAGTACAGAGCCGTGCTGAGCAGGAGTTAGTCAATGTGCGGGCCTAGTGGGTAAAGGAGTCACCTGCTCCAGTACAGGGCCGTGCTGAGCAGGAGTTAGTCAATGTGCGGGCCTAATGGTTAAAGGAGCCAGCTGCTCCAGTACAGGGCCGTGCTGAGCAGGAGTTAGTTAATGTGCAGGCCTATTGGTAAAGGTGCCACCTGCTCCAGTACAGGGCCGTGCTGAGTAGGAGTTAGTCAATGTACAGGCCTAGTGCGTAAAGCAGTCACCTGCTCCAGTGCAGAGCCGTGCTGAACAGGATTTAGTCAATGTACAGGCCTAGTGGGTAAAGGAGCCACCTGCTCCAGTACAGAGCCGTGCTGAGTAGGAGTTAGTCAATGTGCGGGCCTAGTGGGTAAGGGAGCCAGCTGCTCCAGTACAGTGCCTTGCTGGGCAGGAGTTAGTCAATGTACAGGCCTAGTGGGTAAAGGAGCCACCTGCTCCAGTACAGGGCCTTGCAGAGTAGGAGATAGTCAATGTGCGGGCCTAGTGGCTAAAGGAGCCAACTGCTCCAGTACAGGGCCATGCTGAGCAGGAGTTAGTAAATGTGTAGGCCTAGTGGGTAAAGGAGTCACCTGCTCCAGTACAGAGCCGTGCTGAACAGGAGTTAGTCAATGTGCAGGCCAATTGGGTAAAGGAGCCACCTGCTCCAATACAGGGCCGTGCTGAGCAGGAGTTAGTCAATGTGCAGGCCTAGTGGGTAAAGGAGCCACCTGCTCCAGTACAGAGCTGTGCTGAGCAGGAGTTAGTCAATGTGCAGGCCTAGTGGGTAAAGGAGTCACCTGCTCCAGTACAGGGCCGTGCTGAGCAGGAGTTAGTCAATGTGGAGGCCAAGTGGGTAAAGGAGTCACCTGCTCCAGTACAGGGCCGTGCTGAGCAGGAGTTAGTCAACGTGCAGGCCTAGTGGGTAAAGGAGCCACCTGCTGTAGTACACAGCCGTGCTGAGCAGGAGTTAGTCAATGTGCGGGCCTGTGGGTAACGGATTCACCTGCTACAGTACAGAGCCGTGCTGAGCAGGAGTTAGTCAATGTGTGGGCCTAGTGGGTAAAGGAGTCACCTGCTCCAGTACAGGGCCGTGCTGAGCAGGAGTTAGTCAATGTGCGGGCCTCGTGGGTAAAGGAGCCACCTGCTCCAGTACAGGGCCGTGCTGAGCAGGAGTTAGACAATGTGCAGGCCTAGTGGGTAAAGGAGCCACCTGCTCCAGTACAGAGCCGTGCTGAGTAGGAGTTAGTCAATGTGCGGGGCTAGTGGGTAAAGGAGCCACCTGCTCCAGTAGAGGGCCTTGCTGGGCAGGAGTTAGTCAATGTACAGGCCTAGTGGGTAAAGGAGCCACCTGCTCCAGTACAGGGCCTTGCAGAGTAGGAGATAGTCAATGTGCGGGCCTAGTGGGTAAAGGAGCCACCTGCTCCAGAACAGAGCCGTGCTGAGTAGGAGTTAGCCAATGTGCGGGCCTAGTGGGTAAGGGAGCCACCTGCTCCAGTAGAGGGCCTTGCTGGGCAGGAGTTAGTCAATGTGCAGGCCTAGTGGGTAAAGGAGCCACCTGCTCCAGTACAGAGCCGTGCTGAACAGGAGTTAGTCAATGTGCAGGCCTAGTGGGTAAAGGAACCACCTGCTGTCGAACAGGGCCATGCTGAAGAGGAGTTAGTCAATGTGCGGCCCTAGTGGGTAAAGGAGCCACGTGCTCCAGCACAGAGCCGTGCTGAACAGGAGTTAGTCAATGTGCAGGCCGAGTGGGTAAAGGAGCCACCTGCTGTAGTACAGGGCCATGCTGAACAGGAGTTAGTCAATGTGCAGGCCTAGTGGGTAAAGGAGCCACCTGCTCCAGTACAGAGCCGTGCTGAGCAGGAGTTCGTCAATGTGCGGACCTATTGGGTAAAGGAGCCACCTGCTCCAGTACAGGGCCTTGCTGAGCAGGAGTTAGTCAACGTGCAGGCCTAGTGGGTAAAGGAGCCACCTGCTCCGGTAAAGAGCCGTGCTGAGTACGAGTTAGTCAATGTGCGGGCCTAGTGGGTAATGGAGCCACCTGCTCCAGTACAGAGCCGTGCTGAGCAGGATTTAGTCAATGTGCAGGCCTAGTGGGTAAAGGAGTCACCTGCTCCTGTACAGAGCCGTGCAGAGCAGGAGTTAGTCAATGTGCGGGCCTAGTGGGTAAAGGAGCCACCTACTCCAGTACAGGGCCGTGCTGAGCAGGAGTTAGACAATGTGCGGGCCTAGTGGGTAAAGAAGTCACCTGCTCCAGTACAGGGCCGTGCTGAGCAGGAGTTAGTCAATGTGGAGGCCTAGTGGGTAAAGGAGCCACCTGCTGTAGTACACACCCGTGCTGAGCAGGAGTTAGTCAATGTGCGGGACTCGTGGGTAACGGATTCACCTGCTACAGTACAGAGCCGTGCTGAGCAGGTGTTAGTCAATGTGCGGGCCTAGTAGGTAAAGGAGTCACCTGCTCCAGTACAGGGCCGTGCTGAGCAGGAGTTAGTCAATGTGCGGGCCTTGTGGGTAAAGGAGCCACCTGCTCCAGTACAGGGCCGTGCTGAGCAGGAGTTAGACAATGTGCAGGCCTAGTGGGTAAAGGAGCCACCTGCTCCAGTACAGGGCCTTGCAGAGTAGGAGATAGTCAATGTGCGGGCCGAGTGGCTAAAGGAGCCAACTGCTCCAGTACAGGGCCATGCTGAGCAGGAGTTAGTAAATGTGCAGGCCTAGTGGGTAAAGGAGTCACCTGCTCCAATACAGAGCCGTGCTGAGCAGGAGTTAGTCAATGTGCAGGCCTAGTGGATAAAGGAGCCACCTGCTCCAGTACAGAGCTGTGCTGAGCAGGAGTTAGTCAATGTGCAGGCCTAGTGGGTAAAGGAGTCACCTGCTCCAGCACAGAGCCGTGCAGAGCAGGAGTTAGTCAATATGCAGGCCTAGTGGGTAAAGGAGCCACCTGCTCCAGTACAGGGCCGTGCTGAGCAGGAGTTAGTCAATGTGCAGGCCTAGTGGGTAAAGGAGTCACCTGCTCCAGTACAGGGCCGTGCTGAGCAGGAGTTAGTCAACGTGCAGGCCTAGTGTGTAAAGGAGCCACCTGCTGTAGTACACAGCCGTGCTGAGCAGGAGTTAGTCAATGTGCGGGCCTGTGGGTAACGGATTCACCTGCTACAGTACAGAGCCGTGCTGAGCAGGAGTTAGTCAATGTGTGGGCCTAGTGGGTAAAGGAGTCACCTGCTCCAGTACAGGGCCGTGCTGAGCAGGAGTTAGTCAATGTACAGGCCTAGTGCGTAAAGGAGTCACCTGCTCCAGTGCAGAGCCGTGCTGAACAGGATTTAGTCAATGTACAGGCCTAGTGGGTAAAGGAGCCACCTGCTCCAGTACAGAGCCGTGCTGAGTAGGAGTTCGTCAATGTGCGGGCCTAGTGGGTAAGGGAGCCACCTGCTCCAGTACAGGGCCTTGCTGGGCAGGAGTTAGTCAATGTACAGGCCTAGTGGGTAAAGGAGCCACCTGCTCCAGTACAGGGCCTTGCAGAGTAGGAGATAGTCAATGTGCGGGCCAAGTGGGTAAAGGAGCCAACTGCTCCAGTACAGGGCCATGCTGAGCAGGAGTTAGTAAATGTGCAGGCCTAGTGGGAAAAGGAGTCACCTGCTCCAGTACAGAGCCGTGCTGAACAGGAGTTAGTCAATGTGCAGGCCTAGTGGGTAAAGGAGCCACCTGCTCCAGTACAGAGCCGTGCTGAACAGGAGTTAGTCAATGTGCAGGCCTAGTGGGTAAAGGAGCCACCTGCTGTAGTACAGGGCCATGCTGAACAGGAGTTAATCAATGTGCAGGCCTAGTGGGTAAAGGAGCCACCTGCTCCAGTACAGAGCAGTGCTGAGCAGGAGTTCGTCAATGTGCGGACCTAATGGGTAAAGGAGCCACCTGCTCCAGTACAGGGCCTTGCTGAGCAGGAGTTAGTCAATGTGCAGGCCTAGTGGGTAAAGGAGCCACCTGCTCCGGTAAAGAGCCGTGCTGAGTACGAGTTATTCAATGTGCGGGCCTAGTCGGTAAAGTAGCCACCTGCACCAGTACAGAGCCGTGCTGAGCAGGAGTTAGTCAATGTGCAGGCCTAGTGGGTAATGGAGCCACCTGCTCCAGTACAGAGCCGTGCTGAGCAGGATTTATTCAACGTGCAGGCCTAGTGGGTAAAGGAGTCACCTGCTCCTGTACAGAGCCGTGCAGAGCAGGAGTTTGTCAATGTGCAGGCCTAGTGGGTAAAGGAGCCACCTACTCCAGTACAGGGCCGTGCTGAGCAGGAGTTAGTCAATGTGCGGGCCTAGTGGGTAAAGAAGTCACCTGCTCCAGTACAGGGCCGTGCTGAGCAGGAGTTAGTCAATGTGGAGGCCTAGTGGGTAAAGGAGCCACCTGCTGTAGTACACACCCGTGCTGAGCAGGAGTTAGTCAATGTGCGGGCCTCGTGGGTAACGGATTCACCTGCTGCAGTACAGAGCCGTGCTGAGCAGGTGTTAGTCAATGTGCGGGCCGAGTAGTTAAAGGAGTCACCTGCTCCAGTACAGGGCCGTGCTGAGCAGGAGTTTGTCAATGTGCGGGCCTTGTGGGTAAAGGAGCCACCTGCTCCAGTACAGGGCCGTGCTGAGCAGGAGTTAGACAATGTGCAGGCCTAGTGGGTAAAGGAGCCACCTGCTCCAGTACAGGGCCTTGCAGAGTAGGAGATAGTCAAAGTGCGGGCCTAGTGGCTAAAGGAGCCAACTGCTGCAGTACAGGGCCATGCTGAGCAGGAGTTAGTAAATGTGCAGGCCTAGTGGGTAAAGGAGTCACCTGCTCCAGTACAGAGCCGTGCTGAACAGGAGTTAGTCAATGTGCAGGCCTAGTGGGTAAAGGAGCCACCTGCTCCAATACAGGGCCGTGCTGAGCAGGAGTTAGTCAATGTGCAGGCCTAGTGGGTAAAGGAGCCACCTGCTCCAGTACAGAGCTGTGCTGAGCAGGAGTTAGTCAATGTGCAGGCCTAGTGGGTAAAGGAGTCACCTGCTCCAGTACAGAGCCGTGCAGAGCAGGAGTTAGTCAATGTGCAGGCCTAGTGGGTAAAGGAGCCACCTGCTCCAGTACAGGGCCGTGCTGAGCAGGAGTTAGTCAATGTGCAGGCCTAGTGGGTAAAGGAGTCACCTGCTCCAGTACAGGGCCGTGCTGAGCAGGAGTTAATCAATGTGCGGGCCTGTGGGTAACGGATTCACCTGCTACAGTACAGAGACGTGCTGAGCAGGAGTTAGTCAATGTGTGGGCCTAGTGGGTAAAGGAGTCACCTGCTCCAGTACAGGGCCGTGCTGAGCAGGAGTTAGTCAATGTGCGGGCCTAGTGGGTAAAGGAGCCACCTGCTCCAGTACAGGGCCGTGCTGAGCAGGAGTTAGACAATGTGCAGGCCTAGTGGGTAAAGGAGCCACCTGCTCCAGTACAGAGCCGTGCTGAGTAGGAGTTAGTCAATGTGCGGGCCTAGTGGGTAAAGGAGCCACCTGCTCCAGTACAGGGCCGTGCTGAGCAGGAGTTAGTCAATGTGCAGGCCTAGTGGGTAAAGGAGCCACCTGCTCCAGTACAGAGCTGTGCTGAGCAGGAGTTAGTCAATGTGCAGGCCTAGTGGGTAAAGGAGTCACCTGCTCCAGTACAGAGCCGTGCTGAGTAGGAGTTAGTCAATGTGCGGGCCTAGTGGTTAAAGGAGCCACCTGCTCCTGTACAGAGCAGTGCTGAGCAGGAGTTAGTCACTGTGCGGACCTAATGGGTAAAGGAGCCACCTGCTCCAGTACAGGGCCTTGCTGAGCAGGAGTTAGTCAATGTGCAGGCCTAGTGGGTAAAGTAGCCACCTGCTCCGGTAAAGAGACGTGCTGAGTACGAGTTAGTCAATGTGCGGGCCTAGTGGGTAAAGGAGCCACCTGCTCCAGTACAGGGCCATGCTGAGTAGGAGTTAGTCAATGTGCGGGTCCAGTGGGTAAAGTAGCCACCTGCACCAGTACAGAGCCGTGCTAAGCAGGAGTTAGTCAATGTGCAGGCCTAGTGGGTAATGGAGCCACCTGCTCCAGTACAGAGCCGTGCTGAGCAGGAGTTAGTCAATGTGCAGGCCTAGTGGGTAAAGGAGTCACCTGCTCCAGTGCAGAGCCGTGCAGAGCAGGAGTTATCAATGTGCAGGCCTAGTGGGTAAAGGAGCCACCTGCTCCAGTACAGGGCCGTGCTGAGCAGGAGTTAGTCAATGTGCAGGCCTAGTGGGTAAAGGAGTCACCTGCTCCAGTACAGGGCCGTGCTGAGCAGGAGTTAGTCAACGTGCAGGCCTAGTGGGTAAAGGAGCCACCTGCTGTAGTACACACCCGTGCTGAGCAGGAGTTAGTCAATGTGCGGGCCTGTGGGTAACGGATTCACCTGCTACAGTACAGAGCCGTGCTGAGCAGGAGTTAGTCAATGTGCGGGCCTAGTGGGTAAAGGAGTCACCTGCTCCAGTACAGGGCCGTGCTGAGCAGGAGTTAGTCAATGTGGAGGCCTAGTGGGTAAAGGAGCCACCTGCTGTAGTACACACCCGTGCTGAGCAGGAGTTAGTCAATGTGCGGGCCTCGTGGGTAACGGATTCACCTGCTACAGTACAGAGCCGTGCTGAGCAGGTGTTAGTCAATGTGCGGGCCTAGTAGTTAAAGGAGTCACCTGCTCCAGTACAGGGCCGTGCTGAGCAGGAGTTTGTCAATGTGCGGGCCTTGTGGGTAAAGGAGCCACCTGCTCCAGTACAGGGCCGTGCTGAGCAGGAGTTAGACAATGTGCAGGCCTAGTGGGTAAAGGAGCCACCTGCTCCAGTACAGGGCCTTGCAGAGTAGGAGATAGTCAAAGTGCGGGCCTAGTGGCTAAAGGAGTCAACTGCTGCAGTACAGGGCCATGCTGAGCAGGAGTTAGTAAATGTGCAGGCCTAGTGGGTAAAGGAGTCACCTGCTCCAGTACAGAGCCGTGCTGAACAGGAGTTAGTCAATGTGCAGGCCTAGTGGGTAAAGGAGCCACCTGCTCCAATACAGGGCCGTGCTGAGCAGGAGTTAGTCAATGTGCAGGCCTAGTGGGTAAAGGAGCCACCTGCTCCAGTACAGAGCTGTGCTGAGCAGGAGTTAGTCAATGTGCAGGCCTAGTGGGTAAAGGAGTCACCTGCTCCAGTACAGAGCCGTGCAGAGCAGGAGTTAGTCAATGTGCAGGCCTAGTGGGTAAAGGAGCCACCTGCTCCAGTACAGGGCCGTGCTGAGCAGGAGTTAGTCAATGTGCAGGCCTAGTGGGTAAAGGAGTCACCTGCTCCAGTACAGGGCCGTGCTGAGCAGGAGTTAGTCAATGTGCAGGCCTAGTGGGTAAAGGAGTCACCTGCTCCAGTACAGAGCCGTGCTGAGTAGGAGTTAGTCAATGTGCGGGCCTAGTGGTTAAAGGAGCCACCTGCTCCTGTACAGAGCAGTGCTGAGCAGGAGTTAGTCACTGTGCGGACCTAATGGGTAATGGAGCCACCTGCTCCGGTAAAGAGACGTGCTGAGTACGAGTTAGTCAATGTGCGGGCCTAGTGGGTAAAGGAGCCACCTGCTCCAGTACAGGGCCATGCTGATTAGGAGTTAGTCAATGTGCGGGTCTAGTGGGTAAAGTAGCCACCTGCACCAGTACAGAGCCGTGCTAAGCAGGAGTTAGTCAATGTGCAGGCCTAGTGGGTAATGGAGCCACCTGCTCCAGTACAGAGCCGTGCTGAGCAGGAGTTAGTCAATGTGCAGGCCTAGTGGGTAAAGGAGTCACCTGCTCCAGTGCAGAGCCGTGCAGAGCAGGAGTTATCAATGTGCAGGCCCAGTGGGTAAAGGAGCCACCTGCTCCAGTACAGGGCCGTGCTGAGCAGGAGTTAGTCAATGTGCAGGCCTAGTGGGTAAAGGAGTCACCTGCTCCAGTACAGGGCCGTGCTGAGCAGGAGTTAGTCAACGTGCAGGCCTAGTGGGTAAAGGAGCCACCTGCTGTAGTACACACCCGTGCTGAGCAGGAGTTAGTCAATGTGCGGGCCTGTGGGTAACGGAATAACCTGCTACTGTACAGAGCCGTGCTGAGCAGGAGTTAGTCAATGTGCGGGCCTAGTGGGTAAAGGAGTCACCTGCTCCAGTACAGGGCCGTGCTGAGCAGGAGTTAGTCAATGTGCGGGCCTAATGGGTAAAGGAGCCACCTGCTCCAGTACAGGGCCGTGCTGTGCAGGAGTTAGTTAATGTGCAGGCCTATTGGTAAAGGTGCCACCTGCTCCAGTACAGGGCCGTGCTGAGTAGGAGTTAGTCAATGTACAGGCCTAGTGCGTAAAGGAGTCACCTGCTCCAGTGCAGAGCCGTGCTGAACAGGATTTCGTCAATGTGCAGGCCTAGTGGGTAAAGGAGCCACCTGCTCCAGTACAGAGCCGTGCTGAGTAGGAGTTAGTCAATGTGCGGGCCTAGTGGGTAAGGGAGCCAGCTGCTCCAGTACAGTGCCTTGCTGGGCAGGAGTTAGTCAATGTACAGGCCTAGTGGGTAAAGGAGCCACCTGCTCCATTACAGGGCCTTGCAGAGTAGGAGATAGTCAATGTGCGGGCCTAGTGGCTAAAGGAGCCAACTGCTCCAGTACAGGGCCATGCTGAGCAGGAGTTAGTAAATGTGCAGGCCTAGTGGGTAAAGGAGTCACCTGCTCCAGTACAGAGCCATGCTGAACAGGAGTTAGTCAATGTGCAGGCCTAGTGGGTAAAGGAGCCACCTGCTCCAAAACAGGGCCGTGCTGAGCAGGAGTTAGTCAATGTGCAGGCCTAGTGGGTAAAGGAGCCACCTGCTCCAGTACAGAGCTGTGCTGAGCAGGAGTTAGTCAATGTGCAGGCCTAGTGGGTAAAGGAGTCACCTGCTCCAGTACAGAGCCGTGCAGAGCAGGAGTTAGTCAATGTGCAGGCCTAGTGGGTAAAGGAGCCACCTGCTCCAGTACAGGGCCGTGCTGAGCAGGAGTTAGTCAATGTGAAGACCTATTGGGTAAAGGAGTCACCTGCTCCAGTCCAGGGCCGTGCTGAGTAGGAGTTAGTCAACGTGCAGGCCTAGTGGGTAAAGGAGCCACCTGCTGTAGTACACAGCCGTGCTGAGCAGGAGTTAGTCAATGTGCGGGCCTGTGGGTAACGGATTCACCTGCTACAGTACAGAGCCGTGCTGAGCAGGAGTTAGTCAATGTGTGGGCCTAGTGGGTAAAGGAGTCACTTGCTCCAGTACAGGGCCGTGCTGAGCAGGAGTTAGTCAATGTGCGGGCCTAGTGGGTAAAGGAGCCACCTGCTCCAGTACAGGGCCGTGCTGAGCAGGAGTTAGACAATGTGCAGGCCTAGTGGGTAAAGGAGCCACCTGCTCCAGTACAGAGCCGTGCTGAGTAGGAGTTAGTCAATGTGCGGGCCTAGTGGGTAAAGGAGCCACCTGCTCCAGTACAGGGCCGCGCTGAGTAGGCGTTAGTCAATGTACAGGCCTAGTGCGTAAAGGAGTCACCTGCTCCAGTGCAGAGCCGTGCTGAACAGGATTTAGTCAATGTACAGGCCTAGTGGGTAAAGGAGCCACCTGCTCCAGTACAGAGCCGTGCTGAGTAAGAGTTAGTCAATGTGCGGGCCTAGTGGGTAAGGGAGCCACCTGCTCCAGTACAGGGCCTTGCTGGGCAGGAGTTAGTCAATGTACAGGCCTAGTGGGTGAAGGAGCCACCTGCTCCAGTACAGGGCCTTGCAGAGTAGGAGATAGTCAATGTGCGGGCCTCGTGGGTAAAGGAGCCACCTGCTGTAGAACAGGGCCATGCTGAAGAGGAGTTAGTCAATGTGCGGCCCTAGTGGGTAAAGGAGCCACGTGCTCCAGCACAGAGCCGTGCTGAACAGGAGTTAGTCAATGTGCAGGCCTAGTGGGTAAAGGAGCCACCTGCTGTAGTACAGGGCCATGCTGAGCAGGAGTTAGTCAATGTGCAGGCCGAGTGGGTAAAGGAGCCACCTGCTCCAGTACAGAGCAGTGCTGAGCAGGAGTTCGTCAATGTGCGGACCTAATGGGTAAAGGAGCCACCTGCTCCAGTACAGGGCCTTGCTGAGCAGGAGTTAGTCAATGTGCAGGCCTAGTGGGTAAAGGAGCCACCTGCTCCGGTAAAGAGCCGTGCTGAGTACGAGTTAGTCAATGTGCGGGCCTAGTGGGTAAAGTAGCCACCTGCACCAGTACAGAGCCGTGCTGAGCAGGAGTTAGTCAATGTGCAGGCCTAGTGGGTAATGGAGCCACCTGCTCCAGTACAGAGCCGTGCTGAGCAGGATTTAGTCAATGTGCAGGCCTAGTGGGTAAAGGAGTCACCTGCTCCTGTACAGAGCCGTGCAGAGCAGGAGTTAGTCAATGTGCAGGCCTAGTGGTTAAAGGAGCCACCTACTCCAGTACAGGGCCGTGCTGAGCAGGAGTTAGTCAATGTGCGGGCCTAGTGGGTAAAGAAGTCACCTGCTCCAGTACAGGGCCGTGCTGACCAGGAGTTAGTCAATGTGGAGGCCTAGTGGGTAAAGGAGCCACCTGCTGTAGTACACAACCGTGCTGAGCAGGAGTTAGTCAATGTGCGGGCCTCGTGGGTAACGGATTCACCTGCTACAGTACAGTGCCGTGCTGAGCAGGTGTCAGTCAATGTGCGGGCCTAGTAGGTAAAGGAATCACCTGCTCCAGTACAGGGCCGTGCTGAGCAGGAGTTTGTCAATGTGCGGGCCTTGTGGGTAAAGGAGCCACCTGCTCCAGTACAGGGCCGTGCTGAGCAGGAGTTAGACAATGTGCAGGCCTAGTGGGTAAAGGAGCCACCTGCTCCAGTACAGGGCCTTGCATAGTAGGAGATAGTCAATGTGCGGGCCTCGTGGCTAAAGGAGCCAACTGCTCCAGTACAGGGCCATGCTGAGCAGGAGGTAGTAAATGTGCAGGCCTAGTGGGTAAAGGAGTCACCTGCTCCAGTACAGAGCCGTGCTGAACAGGAGTTAGTCAATGTGCAGGCCTAGTGGGTAAAGGAGCCACCTGCTCCAATACAGGGCCGTGCTGAGCAGGAGTTAGTCAATGTGCAGGCCTAGTGGGTAAAGGAGCCACCTGCTCCAGTACAGAGCTGTGCTGAGCAGGAGTTAGTCAATGTGCAGGTCTAGTGGGTAAAGGAGTCACCTGCTCCAGTACAGAGCCGTGCAGAGCAGGAGTTAGTCAATGTGCAGGCCTAGTGGGTAAAGGAGCCACCTGCTCCAGTACAGGGCCGTGCTGAGCAGGAGTTAGTCAATGTGCAGGCCTAGTGGGTAAAGGAGTCACCTGCTCCAGTACAGGGCCGTGCTCAGCAGGAGTTAGTCAACGTGCAGGCCTAGTGTGTAAAGGAGCCACCTGCTGTAGTACACAGCCGTGCTGAGCAGGAGTTAGTCAATGTGCGGGCCTGTGGGTAACGGATTCACCTGCTACAGTACAGAGCCGTGCTGAGCAGGAGTTAGTCAATGTACAGGCCTAGTGCGCAAAGGAGTCACCTGCTCCAGTGCAGAGCCGTGCTGAACAGGATTTAGTCAATGTACAGGCCTAGTGGGTAAAGGAGCCACCTGCTCCAGTACAGAGCCGTGCTGAGTAGGAGTTAGTCAATGTGCGGGCCTAGTGGGTAAGGGAGCCACCTGCTCCAGTACAGGGCCTTGCTGGGCAGGAGTTAGTCAATGTACAGGCCTAGAGGGTAAAGGAGCCACCTGCTCCAGTACAGGGCCTTGCAGAGTAGGAGATAATCAATGTGCGGGCCTAGTGGGTAAAGGAGCCAACTGCTCCAGTGCAGGGCCATGCTGAGCAGGAGTTAGTAAATGTGCAGGCCTAGTGGGAAAAGGAGTCACCTGCTCCAGTACAGAGCCGTGCTGAACAGGAGTTAGTCAATGTGCAGGCCTAGTGGGTAAAGGAGCCACCTGCTCCAGTACAGAGCCATGCTGAACAGGAGTTAGTCAATGTGCAGGCCTAGTGGGTAAAGGAGCCACCTGCTGTAGTACAGGGCCATGCAGAACAGGAGTTAGTCAATGTGCAGGCCTAGTGGGTAAAGGAGCCACCTGCTCCAGTACAGAGCAGTGCTGAGCAGGAGTTCGTCAATGTGCGGACCTAATGGGTAAAGGAGCCACCTGCTCCAGTACAGGGCCTTGCTGAGCAGGAGTTAGTCAATGTGCAGGCCTAGTGGGTAAAGGAGCCACCTGCTCCGGTAAAGAGCCGTGCTGAGTACGAGTTAGTCAATGTGCGGGCCTAGTGGGTAAAGTAGCCACCTGCACCAGGACAGAGCCGTGCTGAGCAGGAGTTAGTCAATGTGCAGTCCTAGTGGGTAATGGAGCCACCTGCTCCAGTACAGAGCCGTGCTGAGCAGGATTTAGTCAACGTGCAGGCCTAGTGGGTAAAGGAGTCACCTGCTCCTGTACAGAGCCGTGCAGAGCAGGAGTTAGTCAATGTGCAGGCCTAGTGTGTAAAGGAGCCACCTACTCCAGTACAGGGCCGTGCTGAGCAGGTGTTAGTCAATGTGCGGGCCTAGTGGGTAAAGAAGTCACCTGCTCCAGTACAGGGCCGTGCTGAGCAGGAGTTAGTCAATGTGTGGGCCTAGTGGGTAAAGGAGCCACCTGCTGTAGTACACACCCGTGCTGAGCAGGAGTTAGTCAATGTGCGGGCCTCGTGGGTAACGGATTCACCTGCTACAGTACAGAGCCGTGCTGAGCAGGTGTTAGTCAATGTGCGGGCCTAGTAGGTAAAGGAGTCACCTGCTCCAGTACAGGGCCGTGCTGAGCAGGAGTTTGTCAATGTGCGGGCCTTGTGGGTAAAGGAGCCACCTGCTCCAGTACAGGGCCGTGCTGAGCAGGAGTTAGACAATGTGCAGGCCTAGTGGGTAAAGGAGCCACCTGCTCCAGTACAGGGCCTTGCAGAGTAGGAGATAGTCAAAGTGCGGGCCTAGTGGCTAAAGGAGCCAACTGCTGCAGTACAGTGCCATGCTGAGCAGGAGTTAGTAAATGTGCAGGCCTAGTGGGTAAAGGAGTCACCTGCTCCAGTACAGAGCCGTGCTGAACAGGAGTTAGTCAATGTGCAGGCCTAGTGGGTAAAGGAGCCAGCTGCTCCAATACAGGGCCGTGCTGAGCAGGAGTTAGTCAATGTGCAGGCCTAGTGGGTAAAGGAGCCACCTGCTCCAGTACAGAGCTGTGCTGAGCAGGAGTTAGTCAATGTGCAGGCCTAGTGGGTAAAGGAGTCACCTGCTCCAGTACAGAGCCGTGCAGATCAGGAGTAAGTCAATGTGCAGGCCTAGTGGGTAAAGGAGCCACCTGCTCCAGTACAGGGCCGTGCTGAGCAGGAGTTAGTCAATGTGCAGGCCTAGTGGGTAAAGGAGTCACCTGCTCCAGTACAGGGCCGTGCTGAGCAGGAGTTAGTCAACGTGCAGGCCTAGTGGGTAAAGGAGCCACCTGCTGTAGTACACAGCCGTGCTGAGCAGGAGTTAGTCAATGTGCGGGCCTGTGGGTAACGGATTCACCTGCTACAGTACAGAGCCGTGCTGAGCAGGAGTTAGTCAATGTGTGGGCCTAGTGGGTAAAGGAGTCACCTGCTCCAGTACAGGGCCGTGCTGAGCAGCAGTTAGTCAATGTGCGGGCCTAGTGGGTAAAGGAGCCACCTGCTCCAGTACAGGGCCGTGCTGAGCAGGAGTTAGACAATGTGCAGGCCTAGTGGGTAAAGGAGCCACCTGCTCCAGTACAGAGCCGTGCTGAGTAGGAGTTAGTCAATGTGCGGGCCTAGTGGGTAAAGGAGCCACCTGCTCCAGTACAGGGCCGTGCTGAGCAGGAGTTAGTCAATGTGCAGGCCTAGTGGGGAAAGGAGCCACCTGCTCCAGTACAGAGCTGTGCTGAGCAGGAGTTAGTCAATGTGCAGGCCTAGTGGGTAAAGGAGTCACCTGCTCCAGTACAGAGCCGTGCTGAGTCGGAGTTAGTCAATGTGCGGGCCTAGTGGTTAAAGGAGCCACCTGCTCCAGTACAGAGCAGTGCAGAGCAGGAGTTAGTCACTGTGCAGACCTAATGGGTAAAGGAGCCACCTGCTCCAGTACAGGGCCTTGCTGAGCAGGAGTTAGTCAATGTGCAGGCCTAGTGGGTAAAGTAGCCACCTGCTCCGGTAAAGAGACGTGCTGAGTACGAGTTAGTCAATGTGCGGGCCTAGTGGGTAAAGGAGCCACCTGCTCCAGTACAGAGCCGTGCTGAACAGGAGTTAGTCAATGTGCAGCCCTAGTGGGTAAAGGAGCCACCTGCTCCAGTACAGAGCCGTGCTGAACAGGAGTTAGTCAATGTGCAGGCCTAGTGGGTAAAGGAGCCACCTGCTGTAGTACAGGGCCATGCTGAACAGGAGTTAGTCAATGTGCAGGCCTAGTGGGTAAAGGAGCCACCTGCTCCAGTACAGAGCAGTGCTGAGCAGGAGTTCGTCAATGTGCGGACCTAATGGGTAAAGGAGCCACCTGCTCCAGTACAGGGCCTTGCTGAGCAGGAGTTAGTCAATGTGCCGGCCTAGTGGGTAAAGAAGCCACCTGCTCCGGTAAAGAGCCGTGCTGAGTACGAGTTAGTCAATGTGCGGGCCTAGTGGGTAAAGTAGCCACCTGCACCAGGACAGAGCCGTGCTGAGCAGGAGTTAGTCAATGTGCAGGCCTAGTGGGTAATGGAGCCACCTGCTCCAGTACAGAGCCGTGCTGAGCAGGATTTAGTCAACGTGCAGGCCTAGTGGGTAAAGGAGTCACCTGCTCCTGTACAGAGCCGTGCAGAGCAGGAGTTAGTCAATGTGCAGGCCTAGTGGGTAAAGGAGCCACCTACTCCAGTACAGGGCCGTGCTGAGCAGGAGTTATTCAATGTGCGGGCCTAGTGGGTAAAGAAGTCACCTGCTCCAGTACAGGGCCGTGCTGAGCAGGAGTTAGTCAATGTGGAGGCCTAGTGGGTAAAGGAGCCACCTGCTGTAGTACACACCCGTGCTGAGCAGGAGTTTGTCAATGTGCGGGCCTTGTGGGTAAAGGAGCCACCTGCTCCAGTACAGGGCCGTGCTGAGCAGGAGTTAGACAATGTGCAGGCCTAGTGGGTAAAGGAGCCACCTGCTCCAGTACAGGGCCTTGCAGAGTAGGAGATAGTCAAAGTGCGGGCCTAGTGGCTAAAGGAGCCAACTGCTGCAGTACAGGGCCATGCTGAGCAGGAGTTAGTAAATGTGCAGGCCTAGTGGGTAAAGGAGTCACCTGCTCCAGTACAGAGCCGTGCTGAACAGGAGTTAGTCAATGTGCAGGCCTAGTGGGTAAAGGAGCCAGCTGCTCCAATACAGAGCCGTGCAGAGCAGGAGTAAGTCAATGTGCAGGCCTAGTGGGTAAAGGAGCCACCTGCTCCGGTACAGGGCCGTGCTGAGCAGGAGTTAGTCAATGTGCAGGCCTAGTGGGTAAAGGAGCCACCTGCTCCAGTACAGAGCCGTGCTGAGTAAGAGTTAGTCAATGTGCGGGCCTAGTGGGTAAAGGAGCCACCTGCTCCAGTACAGGGCCGTGCTGAGCAGGAGTTAGTCAATGTGCAGGCCTAGTGGGTAAAGGAGCCACCTGCTCCAGTACAGAGCTGTGCTGAGCAGGAGTTAGTCAATGTGCAGGCCTAGTGGGTAAAGGAGTCACCTGCTCCAGTACAGAGCCGTGCTGAGTAGGAGTTAGTCAATGTGCGGGCCTAGTGGTTAAAGGAGCCACCTGCTCCAGGACAGAGCAGTGCTGAGCAGGAGTTAGTCACTGTGCGGACCTAATGGGTAAAGGAGCCACATGCTCCAGTACAGGGCCTTGCTGAGCAGGAGTTAGTCAATGTGCAGGCCTAGTGGGTAAAGTAGCCACCTGCTCCGGTAAAGAGACGTGCTGAGTATGAGTTAGTCAATGTGCGGGCCTAGTGGGTAAAGGAGCCACCTGCTCCAGTACAGGGCCATGCTGAGTAGGAGTTAGTCAATGTGCGGGTCTAGTGGGTAAAGTAGCCACCTGCACCAGTACAGAGCCGTGCTAAGCAGGAGTTCGTCAATGTGCAGGCCTAGTGGGTAATGGAGCCACCTGCTCCAGTACAGAGCCGTGCTGAGCAGGAGTTAGTCAATGTGCGGGCCTAGTGGGTAAAGGAGTCACCTGCTCCAGTGCAGAGCCGTGCAGAGCAGGAGTTATCAATGTGCAGGCCTAGTGGGTAAAGGAGCCACCTGCTCCAGTACAGGGCCGTGCTGAGCAGGAGTTAGTCAATGTGCAGGCCTAGTGGGTAAAGGAGTCACCTGCTCCAGTACAGGGCCGTGCTGAGCAGGAGTTAGTCAACGTGCAGGCCTAGTGGGTAAAGGAGCCACCTGCTGTAGTACACACCCGTGCTGAGCAGGAGTTAGTCAATGTGCGGGCCTGTGGGTAACGGATTCACCTGCTACAATACAGAGCCGTGCTGAGCAGGAGTTAGTCAATGTGCGGGCCTAGTGGGTAAAGGAGTCACCTGCTCCAGTACAGGGCCATGCTGAGCAGGAGTTAGTAAATGTGC
The DNA here is from genome assembly GCF_052327205.1 of Somniosus microcephalus. Lineage (NCBI taxonomy): Eukaryota > Metazoa > Chordata > Chondrichthyes > Squaliformes > Somniosidae > Somniosus > Somniosus microcephalus. The sequence goes on from NW_028225781.1 coordinate 64,080, forward strand.
AGGCCTAGTGGGTAAAGGAGTCACCTGCTCCAGTACAGAGCCGTGCTGAACAGGAGTTAGTCAATGTGCAGGCCTAGTGGGTAAAGGAGCCACCTGCTCCAAAACAGGGCCGTGCTGAGCAGGAGTTAGTCAATGTGCAGGCCTAGTGGGTAAAGGAGCCACCTGCTCCAGTACAGAGCTGTGCTGAGCAGGAGTTAGTCAATGTGCAGGCCTAGTGGGTAAAGGAGTCACCTGCTCCAGTACAGAGCCGTGCAGAGCAGGAGTTAGTCAATGTGCAGGCCTAGTGGGTAAAGGAGCCACATGCTCCAGTACAGGGCCGTGCTGAGCAGGAGTTAGTCAATGTGCAGGCCTACTGGGTAAAGGAGTCACCTGCTCCAGTCCAGGGCCGTGCTGAGCAGGAGTTAGTCAACGTGCAGGCCTAGTGGGTAAAGGAGCCACCTGCTGTAGTACACAGCCGTGCTGAGCAGGATTTAGTCAATGTGCGGGCCTGTGGGTAACGGATTCACCTGCTACAGTACAGAGCCGTGCTGAGCAGGAGTAGGTCAATGTGTGGGCCTAGTGGGTAAAGGAGTCACCTGCTCCAGTACAGGGCCGTGCTGAGCAGGAGTTAGTCAATGTGCGGGCCTTGTGGGTAAAGGAGCCACCTGCTCCAGTACAGGGCCGTGCTGAGCAGGAGTTAGACAATGTGCAGGCCTAGTGGGTAAAGGAGCCACCTGCTCCAGTACAGAGCCGTGCTGAGTAGGAGTTAGTCAATGTGCGGGCCTAGTGGGTAAAGGAGCCACCTGCTCCAGTACAGGGCCGCGCTGAGTAGGAGTTAGTCAATGTACAGGCCTAGTGCGTAAAGGAGTCACCTGCTCCAGTGCAGAGCCGTGCTGAACAGGATTTAGTCAATGTACAGGCCTAGTGGGTAAAGGAGCCACCTGCTCCAGTACAGAGCCGTGCTGAGTAGGAGTTAGTCAATGTGCGGGCCTAGTGGGTAAGGGAGCCACCTGCTCCAGTGCAGGGCCTTGCTGGGCAGGAGTTAGTCAATGTACAGGCCTAGTGGGTAAAGGAGCCACCTGCTCCAGTACAGGGCCTTGCAGAGTAGGAGATAGTCAATGTGCGGGCCTAGTGGGTAAAGGAGCCAACTGCTCCAGTACAGGGCCATGCTGAGCAGGAGTTAGTAAATGTGCAGTCCTAGTGGGAAAAGGTGTCACCTGCTCCAGTACAGAGCCGTGCTGAACAGGAGTTAGTCAATGTGCAGGCCTAGTGGGTAAAGGAGCCACCTGCTCCAGTACAGAGCCGTGCTGAACAGGAGTTAGTCAATGTGCAGGCCTAGTGGGTAAAGGAACCACCTGCTGTAGAACAGGGCCATGCTGAAGAGGAGTTAGTCAATGTGCGGCCCTAGTGGGTAAAGGAGCCACGTGCTCCAGCACAGAGCCGTGCTGAACAGGAGTTAGTCAATGTGCAGGCCTAGTGGGTAAAGGAGCCACCTGCTGTAGTACAGGGCCATGCTGAACAGGAGTTAGTCAATGTGCAGGCCTAGTGGGTAAAGGAGCCACCTGCTCCAGTACAGAGCAGTGCTGAGCAGGAGTTCGTCAATGTGCGGACCTAATGGGTAAAGGAGCCACCTGCTCCAGTACAGGGCCTTGCTGAGCAGGAGTTAGTCAATGTGCAGGCCTAGTGGGTAAAGGAGCCACCTGCTCCGGTAAAGAGCCGTGCTGAGTACGAGTTAGTCAATGTGCGGGCCTAGTGGGTAAAGTAGCCACCTGCACCAGTACAGAGCCGTGCTGAGCAGGAGTTAGCCAATGTGCAGGCCTAGTGGGTAATGGAGCCACCTGCTCCAGTACAGAGCCGTGCTGAGCAGGATTTCGTCAATGTGCAGGCCTAGTGGGTAAAGGAGTCACCTGCTCCTCTACAGAGCCGTGCAGAGCAGGAGTTAGTCAATGTGCAGGCCTAGTGGGTAAAGGAGCCACCTACTCCAGTACAGGGCCGTGCTGAGCAGGAGTTAGTCAATGTGCGGGCCTAGTGGGTAAAGAAGTCACCTGCTCCAGTACAGGGCCGTGCTGAGCAGGAGTTAGTCAATGTGGAGGCCTAGTGGGTAAAGGAGCCACCTGCTGTAGTACACACCCGTGCTGAGCAGGAGTTAGTCAATGTGCGGGCCTCGTGGGTAACGGATTCACCTGCTACAGTACAGTGCCGTGCTGAGCAGGTGTTTGTAAATGTGCGGGCCTAGTAGGTAAAGGAGTCACCTGCTCCAGTACAGGGCCGTGCTGAGCAGGAGTTTGTCAATGTGCGGGCCTTGTGGGTAAAGGAGCCACCTGCTCCAGTACAGGGCCGTGCCGAGCAGGAGTTAGACAATGTGCAGGCCTAGTGGGTAAAGGATCCACCTGCTCCAGTACAGGGCCTTGCAGAGTAGGAGATAGTCAATGTGCGGGCCTAGTGGCTAAAGGAGCCAACTGCTCCAGTACAGGGCCATGCTGAGCAGGAGGTAGTAAATGTGCAGGCCTAGTGGGTAAAGGAGTCACCTGCTCCAGTACAGAGCCGTGCTGAACAGGAGTTAGTCAATGTGCAGGCCTAGTGGGTAAAGGAGCCAGCTGCTCCAATACAGGGCCGTGCTGAGCAGGAGTTAGTCAATGTGCAGGCCTAGTGGGTAAATAAGCCACCTGCTCCAGTACAGAGCTGTGCTGAGCAGGAGTTAGTCAATGTGCAGGCCTAGTGGGTAAAGGAGTCACCTGCTCCAGTACAGAGCCGTGCAGAGCAGGAGTAAGTCAATGTGCAGGCCTAGTGGGTAAAGGAGCCACCTGCTCCAGTACAGGGCCGTGCTGAGCAGGAGTTAGTCAATGTGCAGGCCTAGTGGGTAAAGGAGTCACCTGCTCCAGTACAGGGCCGTGCTGAGCAGGAGTTAGTCAACGTGCAGGCCTAGTGGGTAAAGGAGCCACCTGCTGTAGTACACAGCCGTGCTGAGCAGGAGTTAGTCAATGTGCGGGCCTGTGGGTAACGGATTCACCTGCTACAGTACAGAGTCGTGCTGAGCAGGAGTTAGTCAATGTGCAGGCCTAGTGGGTAAGGGAGTCACCTGCTCCAGTACAGAGCCGTGCAGAGCAGGAGTAAGTCAATGTGCAGGCCTAGTGGGTAAAGGAGCCACCTGCTCCAGTACAGGGCCGTGCTGAGCAGGAGTTAGTCAATGTGTGGGCCTAGTGGGTAAAGGAGTCACCTGCTCCAGTACAGGGCCGTGCTGAGCAGCAGTTAGTCAATGTGCGGGCCTAGTGGGTAAAGGAGCCACCTGCTCCAGTACAGGGCCGTGCTGAGCAGGAGTTAGACAATGTGCAGGCCTAGTGGGTAAAGGAGCCACCTGCTCCAGTACAGAGCCGTGCTGAGTAGGAGTTAGTCAATGTGCGGGCCTAGTGGGTAAAGGAGCCACCTGCTCCAGTACAGGGCTGTGCTGAGCAGGAGTTAGTCAATGTGCAGGCCTAGTGGGTAAAGGAGCCACCTGCTCCAGTACAGAGCTGTGCTGAGCAGGAGTTAGTCAATGTGCAGGCCTAGTGGGTAAAGGAGTCACCTGCTCCAGTACAGAGCCGTGCTGGGTAGGAGTTAGTCAATGTGCGGGCCTAGTGGTTAAAGGAGCCACCTGCTCCAGTACAGAGCAGTGCTGAGCAGGAGTTAGTCACTGTGCGGACCTAATGGGTAAAGGAGCCACCTGCTCCAGTACAGGGCCTTGCTGAGCAGGAGTTAGTCAATGTGCAGGCCTAGTGGGTATAGTAGCCACCTGCTCCGGTAAAGAGACGTGCTGAGTACGAGTTAGTCAATGTGCGGGCCTAGTGGGTAAAGGAGCCACCTGCTCCAGTACAGGGCCATGCTGAGTAGGAGTTAGTCAATGTGCGGGTCTAGTGGGTGAAGTAGCCACCTGCACCAGTACAGAGCCGTGCTAAGCAGGAGTTAGTCAATGTGCAGGCCTAGTGGGTAATGGAGCCACCTGCTCCAGTACAGAGCCATGCTGAGCAGGAGTTAGTCAATGTGCGGGCCTCGTGGGTAAAGGAGTCACCTGCTCCAGTGCAGAGCCGTGCAGAGCAGGAGTTATCAATGTGCAGGCCCAGTGGGTAAAGGAGCCACCTGCTCCAGTACAGGGCCGTGCTGAGCAGGAGTTAGTCAATGTGCAGGCCTAGTGGGTAAAGGAGTCACCTGCTCCAGTACAGGGCCGTGCTGAGCAGGAGTTAGTCAACGTGCAGGCCTAGTGGGTAAAGGAGCCACCTGCTGTAGTACACACCCGTGCTGAGCAGGAGTTAGTCAATGTGCGGGCCTGTGGGTAACGGATTCACCTGCTACAGTACAGAGCCGTGCTGAGCAGGAGTTAGTCAATGTGCGGGCCTAGTGGGTAAAGGAGTCACCTGCTCCAGTACAGGGCCGTGCTGAGCAGGAGTTAGTCAATGTGCGGGCCTAATGGGTAAAGGAGCCAACTGCTCCAGTACAGGGCCGTGCTGAGCAGGAGTTAGTTAATGTGCAGGCCTATTGGTAAAGGTGCCACCTGCTCCAGTACAGGGCCGTGCTGAGTAGGAGTTAGTCAATGTACAGGCCTAGTGCGTAAAGGAGCCACCTGCTCCAGTGCAGAGCCGTGCTGAACAGGATTTCGTCAATGTACAGGCCTAGTGGGTAAAGGAGCCACCTGCTCCAGTACAGAGCCGTGCTGAGTAGGAGTTAGTCAATGTGCGGGCCTAGTGGGTAAGGGAGCCAGCTGCTCCAGTACAGTGCCTTGCTGGGCAGGAGTTAGTCAATGTACAGGCCTAGTGGGTAAAGGAGCCACCTGCTCCAGTACAGGGCCTTGCAGAGTAGGAGATAGTCAATGTGCGGGCCTAGTGGCTAAAGGAGCCAACTGCTCCAGTACAGGGCCATGCTGAGCAGGAGTTAGTAAATGTGCAGGCCTAGTGGGTAAAGGAATCACCTGCTCCAGTACAGAGCCATGCTGAACAGGAGTTAGTCAATGTGCAGGCCTAGTGGGTAAAGGAGCCACCTGCTCCAAAACAGGGCCGTGCTGAGCAGGAGTTAGTCAATGTGCAGGCCCAGTGGGTAAAGGAGCCACCTGCTCCAGTACAGAGCTGTGCTGAGCAGGAGTTAGTCAATGTGCAGGCCTAGTGGGTAAAGGAGTCACCTGCTCCAGTACAGAGCCGTGCAGAGCAGGAGTTAGTCAATGTGCAGACCTAGTGGGTAAAGGAGCCACCTGCTCCAGTACAGGGCCGTGCTGAGCAGGAGTTAGTCAATGTGCAGGCCTAGTGGGTAAAGGAGTCACCTGCTCCAGTCCAGGGCCGTGCTGGGCAGGAGTTAGTCAACGTGCAGGCCTAGTGGGTAAAGGAGCCACCTGCTGTAGTACACAGCCGTGCTGAGCAGGATTTAGTCAATGTGCGGGCCTGTGGGTAACGGATTCACCTGCTACAGTACAGAGCCGTGCTGAGCAGGAGTTAGTCAATGTGTGGGCCTAGTGGGTAAAGGAGTCACCTGCTCCAGTACAGGGCCGTGCTGAGCAGGAGTTAGTCAATGTGCGGGCCTAGTGGGTAAAGGAGCCACCTGCTCCAGTACAGGGCCGTGCTGAGCAGGAGTTAGACAATGTGCAGGCCTAGTGGGTAAAGGAGCCACCTGCTCCAGTACAGAGCCGTGCTGAGTAGGAGTTAGTCAATGTGCGGGCCTAGTGGGTAAAGGAGCCACCTGCTCCAGTACAGGGCCGCGCTGAGTAGGAGTTAGTCAATGTACAGGCCTAGTGCGTAAAGGAGTCACCTGCTCCAGTGCAGAGCCGTGCTGAACAGGATTTAGTCAATGTGCAGGCCTAGTGGGTAAAGGAGCCACCTGCTCCAGTACAGAGCCGTGCTGAGTAGGAGTTAGTCAATGTGCGGGCCTAGTGGGTAAGGGAGCCACCTGCTCCAGTACAGGGCCTTGCTGGGCAGGAGTTAGTCAATGTACAGGCCTAGTGGGTGAAGGAGCCACCTGCTCCAGTACAGGGCCTTGCAGAGTAGGAGATAGTCAATGTGCGGGCCTAGTGGGTAAAGGAGCCAACTGCTCCAGTACAGGGCCATGCTGAGCAGGAGTTAGTAAATGTGCAGGCCTAGTGGGAAAAGGAGTCACCTGCTCCAGTACAGAGCCGTGCTGAACAGGAGTTAGTCAATGTGCAGGCCTAGTGGGTAAAGGAGCCACCTGCTCCAGTACAGAGCCATGCTGAACAGGAGTTAGTCAATGTGCAGGCCTAGTGGGTAAAGGAACCACCTGCTGTAGAACAGGGCCATGCTGAAGAGGAGTTAGTCAATGTGCGGCCCTAGTGGGTAAAGGAGCCACGTGCTCCAGCACAGAGCCGTGCTGAACAGGAGTTAGTCAATGTGCAGGCCTAGTGGGTAAAGGAGCCACCTGCTGTAGTACAGGGCCATGCTGAACAGGAGTTAGTCAATGTGCAGGCCTAGTGGGTAAAGGAGCCACCTGCTCCAGTACAGAGCAGTGCTGAGCAGGATTTCGTCAATGTGCGGACCTAATGGGTAAAGGAGCCACCTGCTCCGGTAAAGAGCCGTGCTGAGTACGAGTTAGTCAATGTGCGGGCCTAGTGGGTAAAGTAGCCACCTGCACCAGTACAGAGCCGTGCTGAGCAGGAGTTAGTCAATGTGCAGGCCTAGTGGGTAATGGAGCCACCTGCTCCAGTACAGAGCCGTGCTGAGCAGGATTTAGGCAATGTGCAGGCCTAGTGGGTAAAGGAGTCACCTGCTCCTGTACAGAGCCGTGCAGAGCAGGAGTTAGTCAATGTGCAGGCCTAGTGGGTAAAGGAGCCACCTACTCCAGTACAGGGCCGTGCTGAGCAGGAGTTAGTCAATGTGCGGGCCTAGTGGGTAAAGAAGTCACCTGCTCCAGTACAGGGCCGTGCTGAGCAGGAGTTAGTCAATGTGGAGGCCTAGTGGGTAAAGGAGCCACCTGCTGTCGTACACAACCGTGCTGAGCAGGAGTTAGTCAATGTGCGGGCCTCGTGGGTAACGGATTCACCTGCTACAGTACAGTGCCGTGCTGAGCAGGTGTCAGTCAATGTGCGGGCCTAGTAGGTAAAGGAATCACCTGCTCCAGTACAGGGCCGTGCTGAGCAGGAGTTTGTCAATGTGCGGGCCTTGTGGGTAAAGGAGCCACCTGCTCCAGTACAGGGCCGTGCTGAGCAGGAGTTAGACAATGTGCAGGCCTAGTGGGTAAAGGAGCCACCTGCTCCAGTACAGGGCCTTGCAGAGTAGGAGATAGTCAATGTGCGGGCCTAGTGGCTAAAGGAGCCAACTGCTCCAGTACAGGGCCATGCTGAGCAGGAGGTAGTAAATGTGCAGGCCTAGTGGGTAAAGGAGTCACCTGCTCCAGTACAGAGCCGTGCTGAACAGGAGTTAGTCAATGTGCAGGCCTAGTGGGTAAAGGAGCCACCTGCTCCAATACAGGGCCGTGCTGAGCAGGAGTTAGTCAATGTGCAGGCCTAGTGGGTAAAGGAGCCACCTGCTCCAGTACAGAGCTGTGCTGAGCAGGAGTTAGTCAATGTGCAGGCCTAGTGGGTAAAGGAGTCACCTGCTCCAGTACAGAGCCGTGCAGAGCAGGAGTTAGTCAATGTGCAGGCCTAGTGGGTAAAGGAGCCACCTGCTCCAGTACAGGGCCGTGCTGAGCAGGAGTTAGTCAATGTGCAGGCCTAGTGGGTAAAGGAGTCACCTGCTCCAGTACAGGGCATTGCTCAGCAGGAGTTAGTCAACGTGCAGGCCTAGTGTGTAAAGGAGCCACCTGCTGTAGTACACAGCCGTGCTGAGCAGGAGTTAGTCAATGTGCGGGCCTGTGGGTAACGGATTCACCTGCTACAGTACAGAGCCGTGCTGAGCAGGAGTTAGTCAATGTACAGGCCTAGTGCGTAAAGGAGTCACCTGCTCCAGTGCAGAGCCGTGCTGAACAGGATTTAGTCAATGTACAGGCCTAGTGGGTAAAGGAGCCACCTGCTCCAGTACAGAGCCGTGCTGAGTAGGAGTTAGTCAATGTGCGGGCCTAGTGGGTAAGGGAGCCACCTGCTCCAGTACAGGGCCTTGCTGGGCAGGAGTTAGTCAATGTACAGGCCTAGTGGGTAAAGGAGCCACCTGCTCCAGTACAGGGCCTTGCAGAGTAGGAGATAGTCAATGTGCGGGCCTAGTGGGTAAAGGAGCCAACTGCTCCAGTGCAGGGCCATGCTGAGCAGGAGTTAGTAAATGTGCAGGCCTAGTGGGAAAAGGAGTCACCTGCTCCAGTACAGAGCCGTGCTGAACAGGAGTTAGTCAATGTGCAGGCCTAGTGGGTAAAGGAGCCACCTGCTCCAGTACAGAGCCGTGCTGAACAGGAGTTAGTCAATGTGCAGGCCTAGTGGGTAAAGGAGCCACCTGCTGTAGTACAGGGCCATGCTGAACAGGAGTTAGTCAATGTGCAGGCCTAGTGGGTAAAGGAGCCACCTGCTCCAGTACAGAGCAGTGCTGAGCAGGAGTTCGTCAATGTGCGGACCTAATGGGTAAAGGAGCCACCTGCTCCAGTACAGGGCCTTGCTGAGCAGGAGTTAGTCAATGTGCAGGCCTAGTGGGTAAAGGAGCAACCTGCTCCGGTTTAGAGCCGTGCTGAGTACGAGTTAGTCAATGTGCGGGCCTAGTGGGTAAAGTAGCCACCTGCACCAGGACAGAGCCGTGCTGAGCAGGAGTTAGTCAATGTGCAGGCCTAGTGGGTAATGGAGCCACCTGCTCCAGTACAGAGCCGTGCTGAGCAGGATTTAGTCAACGTGCAGGCCTAGTGGGTAAAGGAGTCACCTGCTCCTGTACAGAGCCGTGCAGAGCAGGAGTTAGTCAATGTGCAGGCCTAGTGGGTAAAGGAGCCACCTACTCCAGTACAGGGCCGTGCTGAGCAGGTGTTAGTCAATGTGCGGGCCTAGTGGGTAAAGAAGTCACCTGCTCCAGTACAGGGCCGTGCTGAGCAGGAGTTAGTCAATGTGGAGGCCTAGTGGGTAAAGGAGCCACCTGCTGTAGTACACACCCGTGCTGAGCAGGAGTTAGTCAATGTGCGGGCCTCGTGGGTAACGGATTCACCTGCTACAGTACAGGGCCGTGCTGAGCAGGAGTTTGTCAATGTGCGGGCCTTGTGGGTAAAGGAGCCACCTGCTCCAGTACAGGGCCGTGCTGAGCAGGAGTTTAACAATGTGCAGGCCTAGTGGGTAAAGGAGCCACCTGCTCCAGTACAGGGCCTTGCAGAGTAGGAGATAGTCAAAGTGCGGGCCTAGTGGCTAAAGGAGCCAACTGCTGCAGTACAGGGCCATGCTGAGCAGGAGTTAGTAAATGTGCAGGCCTAGTGGGTAAAGGAGTCACCTGCTCCAGTACAGAGCCGTGCTGAACAGGAGTTAGTCAATGTGCAGGCCTAGTGGGTAAAGGAGCCAGCTGCTCCAATACAGGGCCGTGCTGAGCAGGAGTTAGTCAATGTGCAGGCCTAGTGGGTAAAGGAGCCACCTGCTCCAGTACAGAGCTGTGCTGAGCAGGAGTTAGTCAATGTGCAGGCCTAGTGGGTAAAGGAGTCACCTGCTCCAGTACAGAGCCGTGCAGAGCAGGAGTAAGTCAATGTGCAGGCCTAGTGGGTAAAGGAGCCACCTGCTCCAGTACAGGGCCTTGCTGAGCAGGAGTTAGTCAATGTGCAGGCCTAGTGGGTAAAGGAGTCACCTGCTCCAGTACAGGGCCGTGCTGAGCAGGAGTTAGTCAACGTGCAGGCCTAGTGGGTAAAGGAGCCACCTGCTCCAGTACGGAGCTGTGCTGAGCAGGAGTTAGTCAATGTGCAGGCCTAGTGGGTAAAGGAGTCACCTGCTCCAGTACAGAGCCGTGCTGAGCAGGAGTTAGTCAATGTGTGGGCCTAGTGGGTAAAGGAGTCACCTGCTCCAGTACAGGGCCGTGCTGAGCAGCAGTTAGTCAATGTGCGGGCCTAGTGGGTAAAGGAGCCACCTGCTCCAGTACAGGGCCGTGCTGAGCAGGAGTTAGACAATGTGCAGGCCTAGTGGGTAAAGGAGCCACCTGCTCCAGTACAGAGCCGTGCTGAGTAGGAGTTAGTCAATGTGCGGGCCTAGTGGGTAAAGGAGCCACCTGCTCCAGTACAGGGCCGTGCTGAGCAGGAGTTAGTCAATGTGCAGGCCTAGTGGGTAAAGGAGCCACCTGCTCCAGTACGGAGCTGTGCTGAGCAGGAGTTAGTCAATGTGCAGGCCTAGTGGGTAAAGGAGTCACCTGCTCCAGTACAGAGCCGTGCTTAGCAGGAGTTAGTCAATATGCGGACCTAGTGGGTAAAGAGTCACCTGCTCCAGTACAGGGCCTTGCTAAGCAGGAGTTAGTCCATGTGCGGGCCTAGTGGGTAAAGGAGCCACCTGCTCCAGTATCGGGCCGTGCTGAGTAGGAGTTAGTCAATGTGCGGGCCTAGTGGTTAAAGGAGCCACCTGCTCCAGTACAGAGCAGTGCTGAGCAGGAGTTAGTCACTGTGCGGACCTAATGGGTAAAGGAGCCACCTGCTCCAGTACAGGGCCTTGCTGAGCAGGAGTTAGTCAATGTGCAGGCCTAGTGGGTAAAGTAGCCACCTGCTCCGGTAAAGAGACGTGCTGAGTACGAGTTAGTCAATGTGCGGGCCTAGTGGGGAAAGGAGCCACCTGCTCCAGTACAGGGCCATGCTGAGTAGGAGTTAGTCAATGTGCGGGTCTAGTGGGTAAAGTAGCCACCTGCACCAGTACAGAGCCGTGCTAAGCAGGAGTTAGTCAATGTGCAGGCCTAGTGGGTAATGGAGCCACTTGCTCCAGTACAGAGCCGTGCTGAGCAGGAGTTAGTCAATGTGCAGGCCTAGTGGGTAAAGGAGACACCTGCTCCAGTACAGAGCCGTGCAGAGCAGGAGTTAGTCAATGTGCAGGCCTAGTGGGTAAAGGAGCCACCTGCTCCAGTAGAGGGCCGTGCTGAGCAGGAGTTAGTCAATGTGCAGGCCTAGTGGGTAAAGGAGTCACCTGCTCCAGTACAGGGCCGTGCTGAGCAGGAGTTAGTCAACGTGCAGGCCTAGTGGGTAAAGGAGCCACCTGCTGTAGTACACACCCGTGCTGAGCAGGAGTTAGTCAATGTGCGGGCCTGTGGGTAACGGATTCACCTGCTACAGTACAGAGCCGTGCTGAGCAGGAGTTAGTCAATGTGCGGGCCTAGTGGGGAAAGGAGTCACTTGCTCCAGTACAGGGCCGTGCTGAGCAGGAGTTAGTCAATGTGCGGGCCTAATGGGTAAAGGAGCCAGCTGCTCCAGTACAGGGCCGTGCTGAGCAGGAGTTAGTTAATGTGCAGGCCTATTGGTAAAGGTGCCACCTGCTCCAGTACAGGGCCGTGCTGAGTAGGAGTTAGTCAATGTACAGGCCTAGTGCGTAAAGCAGTCACCTGCTCCAGTGCAGAGCCGTGCTGAACAGGATTTAGTCAATGTACAGGCCTAGTGGGTAAAGGAGCCACCTGCTCCAGTACAGAGCTGTGCTGAGCAGGAGTTAGTCAATGTGCAGGCCTAGTGGGTAAAGGAGTCACCTGCTCCAGTACAGAGCCGTGCAGAGCAGGAGTAAGTCAATGTGCAGGCCTAGTGGGTAAAGGAGCCACCTGCTCCAGTACAGGGCCGTGCTGAGCAGGAGTTAGTCAATGTGCAGGCCTAGTGGGTAAAGGAGTCACCTGCTCCAGTACAGGGCCGTGCTGAGCAGGAGTTAGTCAACGTGCAGGCCTAGTGGGTAAAGGAGCCACCTGCTGTAGTACACAGCCGTGCTGAGCAGGAGTTAGTCAATGTGCGGGCCTGTGGGTAACGGATTCACCTGCTACAGTACAGAGCCGTGCTGAGCAGGAGTTAGTCAATGTGTGGGCCTAGTGGGTAAAGGAGTCACCTGCTCCAGTACAGGGCCGTGCTGAGCAGCAGTTAGTCAATGTGCGGGCCTAGTGGGTAAAGGAGCCACCTGCTCCAGTACAGGGCCGTGCTGAGCAGGAGTTAGACAATGTGCAGGCCTAGTGGGTAAAGGAGCCACCTGCTCCAGTACAGAGCCGTGCTGAGTAGGAGTTAGTCAATGTGCGGGCCTAGTGGGTAAAGGAGCCACCTGCTCCAGTACAGGGCCGTGCTGAGCAGGAGTTAGTCAATGTGCAGGCCTAGTGGGTAAAGGAGCCACCTGCTCCAGTACAGAGCTGTGCTGAGCAGGAGTTAGTCAATGTGCAGGCCTAATGGGTAAAGGAGTCACCTGCTCCAGTACAGAGCCGTGCTTAGCAGGAGTTAGTCAATATGCGGGCCTAGTGGGTAAAGAGTCACCTGCTCCAGTACAGGGCCTTGCTAAGCAGGAGTTAGTCCATGTGCGGGCCTAGTGGGTAAAGGAGCCACCTGCTGTAGTACACAGCCGTGCTGAGCAGGAGTTAGTCAATGTGCGGGCCTGTGGGTAACGGATTCACCTGCTACAGTACAGAGCCGTGCTGAGCAGGAGTTAGTCAATGTACAGGCCTAGTGCGTAAAGGAGTCACCTGCTCCAGTGCAGAGCCGTGCTGAACAGGATTTAGTCAATGTACAGGCCTAGTGGGTAAAGGAGCCACCTGCTCCAGTACAGAGCCGTGCTGAGTAGGAGTTAGTCAATGTGCGGGCCTAGTGGGTAAGGGAGCCACCTGCTCCAGTACAGGGCCTTGCTGGGCAGGAGTTAGTCAATGTACAGGCCTAGTGGGTAAAGGAGCCACCTGCTCCAGTACAGGGCCTTGCAGAGTAGGAGATAGTCAATGTGCGGGCCTAGTGGGTAAAGGAGCCAACTGCTCCAGTGCAGGGCCATGCTGAGCAGGAGTTAGTAAATGTGCAGGCCTAGTGGGAAAAGGAGTCACCTGCTCCAGTACAGAGCCGTGCTGAACAGGAGTTAGTCAATGTGCAGGCCTAGTGGGTAAAGGAGCCACCTGCTCCAGTACAGAGCCGTGCTGAACAGGAGTTAGTCAATGTGCAGGCCTAGTGGGTAAAGGAGCCACCTGCTGTAGTACAGGGCCATGCTGAACAGGAGTTAGTCAATGTGCAGGCCTAGTGGGTAAAGGAGCCACCTGCTCCAGTACAGAGCAGTGCTGAGCAGGAGTTCGTCAATGTGCGGACCTAATGGGTAAAGGAGCCACCTGCTCCAGTACAGGGCCTTGCTGAGCAGGAGTTAGTCAATGTGCAGGCCTAGTGGGTAAAGGAGCAACCTGCTCCGGTTTAGAGCCGTGCTGAGTACGAGTTAGTCAATGTGCGGGCCTAGTGGGTAAAGTAGCCACCTGCACCAGGACAGAGCCGTGCTGAGCAGGAGTTAGTCAATGTGCAGGCCTAGTGGGTAATGGAGCCACCTGCTCCAGTACAGAGCCGTGCTGAGCAGGATTTAGTCAACGTGCAGGCCTAGTGGGTAAAGGAGTCACCTGCTCCTGTACAGAGCCGTGCAGAGCAGGAGTTAGTCAATGTGCAGGCCTAGTGGGTAAAGGAGCCACCTACTCCAGTACAGGGCCGTGCTGAGCAGGTGTTAGTCAATGTGCGGGCCTAGTGGGTAAAGAAGTCACCTGCTCCAGTACAGGGCCGTGCTGAGCAGGAGTTAGTCAATGTGGAGGCCTAGTGGGTAAAGGAGCCACCTGCTGTAGTACACACCCGTGCTGAGCAGGAGTTAGTCAATGTGCGGGCCTCGTGGGTAACGGATTCACCTGCTACAGTACAGGGCCGTGCTGAGCAGGAGTTTGTCAATGTGCGGGCCTTGTGGGTAAAGGAGCCACCTGCTCCAGTACAGGGCCGTGCTGAGCAGGAGTTTAACAATGTGCAGGCCTAGTGGGTAAAGGAGCCACCTGCTCCAGTACAGGGCCTTGCAGAGTAGGAGATAGTCAAAGTGCGGGCCTAGTGGCTAAAGGAGCCAACTGCTGCAGTACAGGGCCATGCTGAGCAGGAGTTAGTAAATGTGCAGGCCTAGTGGGTAAAGGAGTCACCTGCTCCAGTACAGAGCCGTGCTGAACAGGAGTTAGTCAATGTGCAGGCCTAGTGGGTAAAGGAGCCAGCTGCTCCAATACAGGGCCGTGCTGAGCAGGAGTTAGTCAATGTGCAGGCCTAGTGGGTAAAGGAGCCACCTGCTCCAGTACAGAGCTGTGCTGAGCAGGAGTTAGTCAATGTGCAGGCCTAGTGGGTAAAGGAGTCACCTGCTCCAGTACAGAGCCGTGCAGAGCAGGAGTAAGTCAATGTGCAGGCCTAGTGGGTAAAGGAGCCACCTGCTCCAGTACAGGGCCGTGCTGAGCAGGAGTTAGTCAATGTGCAGGCCTAGTGGGTAAAGGAGTCACCTGCTCCAGTACAGGGCCGTGCTGAGCAGGAGTTAGTCAACGTGCAGGCCTAGTGGGTAAAGGAGCCACCTGCTGTAGTACACAGCCGTGCTGAGCAGGAGTTAGTCAATGTGCGGGCCTGTGGGTAACGGATTCACCTGCTACAGTACAGAGCCGTGCTGAGCAGGAGTTAGTCAATGTGTGGGCCTAGTGGGTAAAGGAGTCACCTGCTCCAGTACAGGGCCGTGCTGAGCAGCAGTTAGTCAATGTGCGGGCCTAGTGGGTAAAGGAGCCACCTGCTCCAGTACAGGGCCGTGCTGAGCAGGAGTTAGACAATGTGCAGGCCTAGTGGGTAAAGGAGCCACCTGCTCCAGTACAGAGCCGTGCTGAGTAGGAGTTAGTCAATGTGCGGGCCTAGTGGGTAAAGGAGCCACCTGCTCCAGTACAGGGCCGTGCTGAGCAGGAGTTAGTCAATGTGCAGGCCTAGTGGGTAAAGGAGCCACCTGCTCCAGTACAGAGCTGTGCTGAGCAGGAGTTAGTCAATGTGCAGGCCTAGTGGGTAAAGGAGTCACCTGCTCCAGTACAGAGCCGTGCTTAGCAGGAGTTAGTCAATATGCGGACCTAGTGGGTAAAGAGTCACCTGCTCCAGTACAGGGCCTTGCTAAGCAGGAGTTAGTCCATGTGCGGGCCTAGTGGGTAAAGGAGCCACCTGCTCCAGTATCGGGCCGTGCTGAGTAGGAGTTAGTCAATGTGCGGGCCTAGTGGTTAAAGGAGCCACCTGCTCCAGTACAGAGCAGTGCTGAGCAGGAGTTAGTCACTGTGCGGACCTAATGGGTAAAGGAGCCACCTGCTCCAGTACAGGGCCTTGCTGAGCAGGAGTTAGTCAATGTGCAGGCCTAGTGGGTAAAGTAGCCACCTGCTCCGGTAAAGAGACGTGCTGAGTACGAGTTAGTCAATGTGCGGGCCTAGTGGGGAAAGGAGCCACCTGCTCCAGTACAGGGCCATGCTGAGTAGGAGTTAGTCAATGTGCGGGTCTAGTGGGTAAAGTAGCCACCTGCACCAGTACAGAGCCGTGCTAAGCAGGAGTTAGTCAATGTGCAGGCCTAGTGGGTAATGGAGCCACTTGCTCCAGTACAGAGCCGTGCTGAGCAGGAGTTAGTCAATGTGCAGGCCTAGTGGGTAAAGGAGACACCTGCTCCAGTACAGAGCCGTGCAGAGCAGGAGTTAGTCAATGTGCAGGCCTAGTGGGTAAAGGAGCCACCTGCTCCAGTAGAGGGCCGTGCTGAGCAGGAGTTAGTCAATGTGCAGGCCTAGTGGGTAAAGGAGTCACCTGCTCCAGTACAGGGCCGTGCTGAGCAGGAGTTAGTCAACGTGCAGGCCTAGTGGGTAAAGGAGCCACCTGCTGTAGTACACACCCGTGCTGAGCAGGAGTTAGTCAATGTGCGGGCCTGTGGGTAACGGATTCACCTGCTACAGTACAGAGCCGTGCTGAGCAGGAGTTAGTCAATGTGCGGGCCTAGTGGGGAAAGGAGTCACTTGCTCCAGTACAGGGCCGTGCTGAGCAGGAGTTAGTCAATGTGCGGGCCTAATGGGTAAAGGAGCCAGCTGCTCCAGTACAGGGCCGTGCTGAGCAGGAGTTAGTTAATGTGCAGGCCTATTGGTAAAGGTGCCACCTGCTCCAGTACAGGGCCGTGCTGAGTAGGAGTTAGTCAATGTACAGGCCTAGTGCGTAAAGCAGTCACCTGCTCCAGTGCAGAGCCGTGCTGAACAGGATTTAGTCAATGTACAGGCCTAGTGGGTAAAGGAGCCACCTGCTCCAGTACAGAGCTGTGCTGAGCAGGAGTTAGTCAATGTGCAGGCCTAGTGGGTAAAGGAGTCACCTGCTCCAGTACAGAGCCGTGCAGAGCAGGAGTAAGTCAATGTGCAGGCCTAGTGGGTAAAGGAGCCACCTGCTCCAGTACAGGGCCGTGCTGAGCAGGAGTTAGTCAATGTGCAGGCCTAGTGGGTAAAGGAGTCACCTGCTCCAGTACAGGGCCGTGCTGAGCAGGAGTTAGTCAACGTGCAGGCCTAGTGGGTAAAGGAGCCACCTGCTGTAGTACACAGCCGTGCTGAGCAGGAGTTAGTCAATGTGCGGGCCTGTGGGTAACGGATTCACCTGCTACAGTACAGAGCCGTGCTGAGCAGGAGTTAGTCAATGTGTGGGCCTAGTGGGTAAAGGAGTCACCTGCTCCAGTACAGGGCCGTGCTGAGCAGCAGTTAGTCAATGTGCGGGCCTAGTGGGTAAAGGAGCCACCTGCTCCAGTACAGGGCCGTGCTGAGCAGGAGTTAGACAATGTGCAGGCCTAGTGGGTAAAGGAGCCACCTGCTCCAGTACAGAGCCGTGCTGAGTAGGAGTTAGTCAATGTGCGGGCCTAGTGGGTAAAGGAGCCACCTGCTCCAGTACAGGGCCGTGCTGAGCAGGAGTTAGTCAATGTGCAGGCCTAGTGGGTAAAGGAGCCACCTGCTCCAGTACAGAGCTGTGCTGAGCAGGAGTTAGTCAATGTGCAGGCCTAATGGGTAAAGGAGTCACCTGCTCCAGTACAGAGCCGTGCTTAGCAGGAGTTAGTCAATATGCGGGCCTAGTGGGTAAAGAGTCACCTGCTCCAGTACAGGGCCTTGCTAAGCAGGAGTTAGTCCATGTGCGGGCCTAGTGGGTAAAGGAGCCACCTGCTCCAGTATCGGGCCGTGCTGAGTAGGAGTTAGTCAATGTGCGGGCCTAGTGGTTAAAGGAGCCACCTGCTCCAGTACAGAGCAGTGCTGAGCAGGAGTTAGTCACTGTGCGGACCTAATGGGTAAAGGCGCCACCTGCTCCAGTACAGGGCCTTGCTGAGCAGGAGTTAGTCAATGTGCAGGCCTAGTGGGTAAAGTAGCCACCTGCTCCGGTAAAGAGACGTGCTGAGTACGAGTTAGTCAATGTGCGGGCCTAGTGGGGAAAGGAGCCACCTGCTCCAGTACAGGGCCATGCTGAGTAGGAGTTAGTCAATGTGCGGGTCTAGTGGGTAAAGTAGCCACCTGCACCAGTACAGAGCCGTGCTAAGCAGGAGTTAGTCAATGTGCAGGCCTAGTGGGTAATGGAGCCACTTGCTCCAGTACAGAGCCGTGCTGAGCAGGAGTTAGTCAATGTGCAGGCCTAGTGGGTAAAGGAGACACCTGCTCCAGTACAGAGCCGTGCAGAGCAGGAGATAGTCAATGTGCAGGCCTAGTGGGTAAAGGAGCCACCTGCTCCAGTAGAGGGCCGTGCTGAGCAGGAGTTAGTCAATGTGCAGGCCTAGTGGGTAAAGGAGTCACCTGCTCCAGTACAGGGCCGTGCTGAGCAGGAGTTAGTCAACGTGCAGGCCTAGTGGGTAAAGGAGCCACCTGCTGTAGTACACACCCGTGCTGAGCAGGAGTTAGTCAATGTGCGGGCCTGTGGGTAACGGATTCACCTGCTACAGTACAGAGCCATGCTGAGCAGGAGTTAGTCAATGTGCGGGCCTAGTGGGTAAAGGAGTCACCTGCTCCAGTACAGGGCCGTGCTGAGCAGGAGTTAGTCAATGTGCGGGCCTAATGGGTAAAGGAGCCAGCTGCTCCAGTACAGGGCCGTGCTGAGCAGGAGTTAGTTAATGTGCAGGCCTATTGGTAAAGGTGCCACCTGCTCCAGTACAGGGCCGTGCTGAGTAGGAGTTAGTCAATGTACAGGCCTAGTGCGTAAAGCAGTCACCTGCTCCAGTGCAGAGCCGTGCTGAACAGGATTTAGTCAATGTACAGGCCTAGTGGGTAAAGGAGCCACCTGCTCCAGTACAGAGCCATGCTGAGTAGGAGTTAGTCAATGTGCGGGCCTAGTGGGTAAGGGAGCCAGCTGCTCCAGTACAGTGCCTTGCTGGGCAGGAGTTAGTCAATGTACAGGCCTAGTGGGTAAAGGAGCCACCTGCTCCAGTACAGGGCCTTGCAGAGTAGGAGATAGTCAATGTGCGGGCCTAGTGGCTAAAGGAGCCAACTGCTCCAGTACAGGGCCATGCTGAGCAGGAGTTAGTAAATGTGCAGGCCTAGTGGGTAAAGGAGTCACCTGCTCCAGTACAGAGCCGTGCTGAACAGGAGTTAGTCAATGTGCAGGCCTAGTGGGTAAAGGAGCCACCTGCTCCAATACAGGGCCGTGCTGAGCAGGAGTTAGTCAATGTGCAGGCCTAGTGGGTAAAGGAGCCACCTGCTCCAGTACAGAGCTGTGCTGAGCAGGAGTTAGTCAATGTGCAGGCCTAGTGGGTAAAGGAGTCACCTGCTCCAGTACAGGGCCGTGCTGAGCAGGAGTTAGTCAATGTGGAGGCCAAGTGTGTAAAGGAGTCACCTGCTCCAGTACAGGGCCGTGCTGAGCAGGAGTTAGTCAACGTGCAGGCCTACTGGGTAAAGGAGCCACCTGCTGTAGTACACAGCCGTGCTGAGCAGGAGTTAGTCAATGTGCGGGCCTGTGGGTAACGGATCCACCTGCTACAGTACAGAGCCGTGCTGAGCAGGAGTTAGTCAATGTGTGGGCCTAGTGGGTAAAGGAGTCACCTGCTCCAGTACAGGGCCGTGCTGAGCAGGAGTTAGTCAATGTGCGGGCCTAGTGGGTAAAGGAGCCACCTGCTCCAGTACAGGGCCGTGCTGAGCAGGAGTTAGACAATGTGCAGGCCTAGTGGGTAAAGGAGCCACCTGCTCCAGTACAGAGCCGTGCTGAGTAGGAGTTAGTCAATGTGCGGGCCTAGTGGGTAAAGGAGCCACCTGCTCCAGTAGAGGGCCTTGCTGGGCAGGAGTTAGTCAATGTACAGGCCTAGTGGGTAAAGGAGCCACCTGCTCCAGTACAGGGCCTTGCAGAGTAGGAGATAGTCAATGTGCGGGCCTAGTGGGTAAAGGAGCCACCTGCTCCAGAACAGAGCTGTGCTGAGTAGGAGTTAGTCAATGTGCGGGCCTAGTGGGTAAGGGAGCCACCTGCTCCAGTAGAGGGCCTTGCTGGGCAGGAGTTAGTCAATGTACAGGCCTAGTGGGTAAAGGAGCCACCTGCTCCAGTACAGGGCCTTGCAGAGTAGGAGATAGTCAATGTGCGGGCCTAGTGGGTAAAGAATCCAACTGCTCCAGTACAGGGCCATGCTGAGCAGGAGTTAGTAAATGTGCAGGCCTAGAGGGAAAAGGAGTCACCTGCTCCAGTACAGAGCCGTGCTGAACAGGAGTTAGTCAATGTGCAGGCCTAGTGGGTAAAGGAGCCACCTGCTCCAGTACATAGCCGTGCTGAACAGGAGTTAGTCAATGTGCAGGCCTAGTGGGTAAAGGAACCACCTGCTGCCGAACAGGGCCATGCTGAAGAGGAGTTAGTCAATGTACGGCCCTAGTGGGTAAAGGAGCCACGTGCTCCAGCACAGAGCCGTGCTGAACAGGAGTTAGTCAATGTGCAGGCCGAGTGGGTAAAGGAGCCACCTGCTGCAGTACAGGGCCATGCTGAACAGGAGTTAGTCAATGTGCAGGCCTAGTGGGTAAAGGAGCCACCTGCTCCAGTACAGAGCAGCGCTGAGCAGGAGTTCGTCAATGTGCGGACCTAATGGGTAAAGGAGCCACCTGCTCCAGTACAGGGCCTTGCTGAGCAGGAGTTAGTCAATGTGCAGGCCGAGTGGGTAAAGGAGCCACCTGCTCCGGTAAAGAGCCGTGCTGAGTACGAGTTAGTCAATGTGCGGGCCTAGTGGGTAAAGTAGCCACCTGCACCAGTACAGAGCCGTGCTGAGCAGGAGTTAGTCAATGTGCAGGCCTAGTGGGTAATGGAGACACCTGCTCCAGTACAGAGCCGTGCTGAGCAGGATTTAGTCAATGTGCAGGCCTAGTGGGTAAAGGAGTCACCTGCTCCTGTACAGAGGCGTGCAGAGCAGGAGTTAGTCAATGTGCGGGCCTAGTGGGTAAAGGAGCCACCTACTCCAGTACAGGGCCGTGCTGAGCAGGAGTTAGTCAATGTGCGGGCCTAGTGGGTAAAGAAGTCACCTGCTCCAGTACAGGGCCGTGCTGAGCAGGAGTTAGTCAATGTGGAGGCCTAGTGGGTAAAGGAGCCACCTGCTGTAGTACACACCCGTGCTGAGCAGGAGTTAGTCAATGTGTGGGACTCGTGGGTAACGGATTCACCTGCTACAGTACAGAGCCGTGCTGAGCAGGTGTTAGTCAATGTGCGGGCCTAGGAGGTAAAGGAGTCACCTGCTCCAGTACAGGGCCGTGCTGAGCAGTAGTTTGTCAATGTGCGGGCCTTGTGGGTAAAGGAGCAACCTGCTCCAGTACAGGGCCGTGCTGAGCAGGAGTTAGACAATGTGCAGGCCTAGTGGGTAAAGGAGCCACCTGCTCCAGTACAGGGCCTTTCAGAGTAGGAGATAGTCAATGTGCGGGCCTAGTGGCTAAAGGAGCCAACTGCTCCAGTACAGGGCCATGCTGAGCAGGAGTTAGTAAATGTGCAGGCCTAGTGGGTAAAGGAGTCACCTGCTCCAATACAGGGCCGTGCTGAGCAGGAGTTAGTCAATGTGCAGGCCTAGTGGATAAAGGAGCCACCTGCTCCAGTACAGAGCTGTGCTGAGCAGGAGTTAGTCAATGTGCAGGCCTAGTGGGTAAAGTAGTCACCTGCTCCAGCACAGAGCCGTGCAGAGCAGGAGTTAGTCAATGTGCAGGCCTAGTGGGTAAAGGAGCCACCTGCTCCAGTACAGGGCCGTGCTGAGCAGGAGTTAGTCAATGTGCAGGCCTAGTGGGTAAAGGAGTCACCTGCTCCAGTACAGGGCCGTGCTGAGCAGGAGTTAGTCAACGTGCAGGCCTAGTGTGTAAAGGAGCCACCTGCTGTAGTACACAGCCGTGCTGAGCAGGAGTTAGTCAATGTGCGGGCCTGTGGGTAACGGATTCACCTGCTACAGTACAGAGCCGTGCTGAGCAGGAGTTAGTCAATGTGTGGGCCTAGTGGGTAAAGGAGTCACCTGCTCCAGTACAGGGCCGTGCTGAGCAGGAGTTAGTCAATGTACAGGCCTAGTGCGTAAAGGAGTCACCTGCTCCAGTGCAGAGCCGTGCTGAACAGGATTTAGTCAATGTACAGGCCTAGTGGGTAAAGGAGCCACCTGCTCCAGTACAGAGCCGTGCTGAGTAGGTGTTCGTCAATGTGCGGGCCTAGTGGGTAAGGGAGCCACCTGCTCCAGTACAGGGCCTTGCTGGGCAGGAGTTAGTCAATGTACAGGCCTAGTGGGTAAAGGAACCACCTGCTCCAGTACAGGGCCTTGCAGAGTAGGAGATAGTCAATGTGCGGGCCTAGTGGGTAAAGGAGCCAACTGCTCCAGTACAGGGCCATGCTGAGCAGGAGTTTGTAAATGTGCAGGCCTAGTGGGAAAAGGAGTCACCTGCTCCAGTACAGAGCCGTGCTGAACAGGAGTTAGTCAATGTGCAGGCCTAGTGGGTAAAGGAGCCACCTGCTCCAGTACAGAGCCGTGCTGAACAGGAGTTAGTCAATGTGCAGGCCTAGTGGGTAAAGGAGCCACCTGCTGTAGTACAGGGCCATGCTGAACAGGAGTTAGTCAATGTGCAGGCCTAGTGGGTAAAGGAGCCACCTGCTCCAGTACAGAGCAGTGCTGAGCAGGAGTTCGTCAATGTGCGGACCTAATGGGTAATGGAGCCACCTGCTCCAGTACAGAGCCGTGCTGAGTAGGAGTTAGTCAATGTGCGGGCCTAGTGGGTAAAGGAGCCACCTGCTCCAGTACAGGGCCATGCTGAGTAGGAGTTAGTCAACGTGCGGGTCTAGTGGGTAAAGTAGCCACCTGCACCAGTACAGAGCCGTGCTAAGCAGGAGTTAGTCAATGTGCAGGCCTAGTGGGTAATGGAGCCACTTGCTCCAGTACAGAGCCGTGCTGAGCAGGAGTTAGTCAATGTGCAGGCCTAGTGGGTAAAGGAGACGCCTGCTCCAGTACAGAGCCGTGCAGAGCAGGAGTTAGTCAATGTGCAGGCCTAGTGGGTAAAGGAGCCACCTGCTCCAGTAGAGGGCCGTGCTGAGCAGGAGTTAGTCAATGTGCAGGCCTAGTGGGTAAAGGAGTCACCTGCTCCAGTACAGGGCCGTGCTGAGCAGGAGTTAGTCAACGTGCAGGCCTAGTGGGTAAAAGAGCCACCTGCTGTAGTACACACCCGTGCTGAGCAGGAGTTAGTCAATGTGCGGGCCTGTGGGTAACGGATTCACCTGCTACAGTACAGAGCCGTGCTGAGCAGGAGTTAGTCAATGTGCGGGCCTAGTGGGTAAAGGAGTCACCTGCTCCAGTACAGGGCCGTGCTGAGCAGGAGTTAGTCAATGTGCGGGCCTAATGGGTAAAGGAGCCAGCTGCTCCAGTACAGGGCCGTGCTGAGCAGGAGTTAGTTAATGTGCAGGCCTATTGGTAAAGGTGCCACCTGCTCCAGTACAGGGCCGTGCTGAGTAGGAGTTAGTCAATGTACAGGCCTGGTGCGTAAAGCAGTCACCTGCTCCAGTGCAGAGCCGTGCTGAACAGGATTTAGTCAATGTACAGGCCTAGTGGGTAAAGGAGCCACCTGCTCCAGTACAGAGCCATGCTGAGTAGGAGTTAGTCAATGTGCGGGCCTATTGGGTAAGGGAGCCAGCTGCTCCAGTACAGTGCCTTGCTGGGCAGGAGTTAGTCAATGTACAGGCCTAGTGGGTAAAGGAGCCACCTGCTCCAGTACAGGGCCTTGCAGAGTAGGAGATAGTCAATGTGCGGGCCTAGTGGCTAAAGGAGCCAACTGCTCCAGTACAGGGCCATGCTGAGCAGAAATTTGTAAATGTGCAGGCCTAGTGGGTAAAGGAGTCACCTGCTCCAGTACAGAGCCGTGCTGAACAGGAGTTAGTCAATGTGCAGGCCTAGTGGGTAAAGGAGCCACCTGCTCCAATACAAGGCCGTGCTGAGCAGGAGTTAGTCAATGTGCAGGCCTAGTGGGTAAAGGAGCCACCTGCTCCAGTACAGAGCTGTGCTGAGCAGGAGTTAGTCAATGTGCAGGCCTAGTGGGTAAAGGAGTCACCTGCTCCAGTACAGGGCCGTGCTGAGCAGGAGTTAGTCAATGTGTGGGCCTAGTGGGTAAAGGAGTCACCTGCTCCAGTACAGGGCCGTGCTGAGCAGGAGTTAGTCAATGTGCGGGCCTAGTGGGTAAAGGAGCCACCTGCTCCAGTACAGGGCCGTGCTGAGCAGGAGTTAGACAATGTGCAGGCCTAGTGGGTAAAGGAGCCACCTGCTCCAGTACAGAGCCGTGCTGAGTAGGAGTTAGTCAATGTGCGGGCCTAGTGGGTAAAGGAGCCACCTGCTCCAGTAGAGGGCCTTGCTGGGCAGGAGTTAGTCAATGTACAGGCCTAGTGGGTAAAGGAGCCACCTGCTCCAGTACAGGGCCTTGCAGAGTAGGAGATAGTCAATGTGCGGGCCTAGTGGGTAAAGGAGCCACCTGCTCCAGAACAGAGCCGTGCTGAGTAGGAGTTAGTCAATGTGCGGGCCTAGTGGGTAAGGGAGCCACCTGCTCCAGTAGAGGGACTTGCTGGGCAGGAGTTAGTCAATGTACAGGCCTAGTGGGTAAAGGAGTCACCTGCTCCAGTACAGGGCCGTGCTGAGCAGGAGTTAGTCAACGTGCAGGCCTAGTGGGTAAAGGAGCCACCTGCTGTAGTACACAGCCGTGCTGAGCAGGAGTTAGTCAATGTGCGGGCCTGTGGGTAACGGATTCACCTGCTACAGTACAGAGCCGTGCTGAGCAGGAGTTAGTCAATGTGTGGGCCTAGTGGGTAAAGGAGTCACCTGCTCCAGTACAGGGCCGTGCTGAGCAGCAGTTAGTCAATGTGCGGGCCTAGTGGGTAAAGGAGCCACCTGCTCCAGTACAGGGCCGTGCTGAGCAGGAGTTAGACAATGTGCAGGCCTAGTGGGTAAAGGAGCCACCTGCTCCAGTACAGAGCCGTGCTGAGTAGGAGTTAGTCAATGTGCGGGCCTAGTGGGTAAAGGAGCCACCTGCTCCAGTACAGGGCCGTGCTGAGCAGGAGTTAGTCAATGTGCAGGCCTAGTGGGTAAAGGAGCCACCTGCTCCAGTACGGAGCTGTGCTGAGCAGGAGTTAGTCAATGTGCAGGCCTAGTGGGTAAAGGAGTCACCTGCTCCAGTACAGAGCCGTGCTTAGCAGGAGTTAGTCAATATGCGGACCTAGTGGGTAAAGAGTCACCTGCTCCAGTACAGGGCCTTGCTAAGCAGGAGTTAGTCCATGTGCGGGCCTAGTGGGTAAAGGAGCCACCTGCTCCAGTATCGGGCCGTGCTGAGTAGGAGTTAGTCAATGTGCGGGCCTAGTGGTTAAAGGAGCCACCTGCTCCAGTACAGAGCAGTGCTGAGCAGGAGTTAGTCACTGTGCGGACCTAATGGGTAAAGGAGCCACCTGCTCCAGTACAGGGCCTTGCTGAGCAGGAGTTAGTCAATGTGCAGGCCTAGTGGGTAAAGTAGCCACCTGCTCCGGTAAAGAGACGTGCTGAGTACGAGTTAGTCAATGTGCGGGCCTAGTGGGGAAAGGAGCCACCTGCTCCAGTACAGGGCCATGCTGAGTAGGAGTTAGTCAATGTGCGGGTCTAGTGGGTAAAGTAGCCACCTGCACCAGTACAGAGCCGTGCTAAGCAGGAGTTAGTCAATGTGCAGGCCTAGTGGGTAATGGAGCCACTTGCTCCAGTACAGAGCCGTGCTGAGCAGGAGTTAGTCAATGTGCAGGCCTAGTGGGTAAAGGAGACACCTGCTCCAGTACAGAGCCGTGCAGAGCAGGAGTTAGTCAATGTGCAGGCCTAGTGGGTAAAGGAGCCACCTGCTCCAGTAGAGGGCCGTGCTGAGCAGGAGTTAGTCAATGTGCAGGCCTAGTGGGTAAAGGAGTCACCTGCTCCAGTACAGGGCCGTGCTGAGCAGGAGTTAGTCAACGTGCAGGCCTAGTGGGTAAAGGAGCCACCTGCTGTAGTACACACCCGTGCTGAGCAGGAGTTAGTCAATGTGCGGGCCTGTGGGTAACGGATTCACCTGCTACAGTACAGAGCCGTGCTGAGCAGGAGTTAGTCAATGTGCGGGCCTAGTGGGGAAAGGAGTCACTTGCTCCAGTACAGGGCCGTGCTGAGCAGGAGTTAGTCAATGTGCGGGCCTAATGGGTAAAGGAGCCAGCTGCTCCAGTACAGGGCCGTGCTGAGCAGGAGTTAGTTAATGTGCAGGCCTATTGGTAAAGGTGCCACCTGCTCCAGTACAGGGCCGTGCTGAGTAGGAGTTAGTCAATGTACAGGCCTAGTGCGTAAAGCAGTCACCTGCTCCAGTGCAGAGCCGTGCTGAACAGGATTTAGTCAATGTACAGGCCTAGTGGGTAAAGGAGCCACCTGCTCCAGTACAGAGCTGTGCTGAGCAGGAGTTAGTCAATGTGCAGGCCTAGTGGGTAAAGGAGTCACCTGCTCCAGTACAGAGCCGTGCAGAGCAGGAGTAAGTCAATGTGCAGGCCTAGTGGGTAAAGGAGCCACCTGCTCCAGTACAGGGCCGTGCTGAGCAGGAGTTAGTCAATGTGCAGGCCTAGTGGGTAAAGGAGTCACCTGCTCCAGTACAGGGCCGTGCTGAGCAGGAGTTAGTCAACGTGCAGGCCTAGTGGGTAAAGGAGCCACCTGCTGTAGTACACAGCCGTGCTGAGCAGGAGTTAGTCAATGTGCGGGCCTGTGGGTAACGGATTCACCTGCTACAGTACAGAGCCGTGCTGAGCAGGAGTTAGTCAATGTGTGGGCCTAGTGGGTAAAGGAGTCACCTGCTCCAGTACAGGGCCGTGCTGAGCAGCAGTTAGTCAATGTGCGGGCCTAGTGGGTAAAGGAGCCACCTGCTCCAGTACAGGGCCGTGCTGAGCAGGAGTTAGACAATGTGCAGGCCTAGTGGGTAAAGGAGCCACCTGCTCCAGTACAGAGCCGTGCTGAGTAGGAGTTAGTCAATGTGCGGGCCTAGTGGGTAAAGGAGCCACCTGCTCCAGTACAGGGCCGTGCTGAGCAGGAGTTAGTCAATGTGCAGGCCTAGTGGGTAAAGGAGCCACCTGCTCCAGTACAGAGCTGTGCTGAGCAGGAGTTAGTCAATGTGCAGGCCTAATGGGTAAAGGAGTCACCTGCTCCAGTACAGAGCCGTGCTTAGCAGGAGTTAGTCAATATGCGGGCCTAGTGGGTAAAGAGTCACCTGCTCCAGTACAGGGCCTTGCTAAGCAGGAGTTAGTCCATGTGCGGGCCTAGTGGGTAAAGGAGCCACCTGCTGTAGTACACAGCCGTGCTGAGCAGGAGTTAGTCAATGTGCGGGCCTGTGGGTAACGGATTCACCTGCTACAGTACAGAGCCGTGCT
Source organism: Somniosus microcephalus (assembly GCF_052327205.1). Lineage (NCBI taxonomy): Eukaryota > Metazoa > Chordata > Chondrichthyes > Squaliformes > Somniosidae > Somniosus > Somniosus microcephalus. The sequence continues at coordinate 90,729 of NW_028225781.1, forward strand.
GAGCAGGAGTTAGTCAATGTACAGGCCTAGTGCGTAAAGGAGTCACCTGCTCCAGTGCAGAGCCGTGCTGAACAGGATTTAGTCAATGTACAGGCCTAGTGGGTAAAGGAGCCACCTGCTCCAGTACAGAGCCGTGCTGAGTAGGAGTTAGTCAATGTGCGGGCCTAGTGGGTAAGGGAGCCACCTGCTCCAGTACAGGGCCTTGCTGGGCAGGAGTTAGTCAATGTACAGGCCTAGTGGGTAAAGGAGCCACCTGCTCCAGTACAGGGCCTTGCAGAGTAGGAGATAGTCAATGTGCGGGCCTAGTGGGTAAAGGAGCCAACTGCTCCAGTGCAGGGCCATGCTGAGCAGGAGTTAGTAAATGTGCAGGCCTAGTGGGAAAAGGAGTCACCTGCTCCAGTACAGAGCCGTGCTGAACAGGAGTTAGTCAATGTGCAGGCCTAGTGGGTAAAGGAGCCACCTGCTCCAGTACAGAGCCGTGCTGAACAGGAGTTAGTCAATGTGCAGGCCTAGTGGGTAAAGGAGCCACCTGCTGTAGTACAGGGCCATGCTGAACAGGAGTTAGTCAATGTGCAGGCCTAGTGGGTAAAGGAGCCACCTGCTCCAGTACAGAGCAGTGCTGAGCAGGAGTTCGTCAATGTGCGGACCTAATGGGTAAAGGAGCCACCTGCTCCAGTACAGGGCCTTGCTGAGCAGGAGTTAGTCAATGTGCAGGCCTAGTGGGTAAAGGAGCAACCTGCTCCGGTTTAGAGCCGTGCTGAGTACGAGTTAGTCAATGTGCGGGCCTAGTGGGTAAAGTAGCCACCTGCACCAGGACAGAGCCGTGCTGAGCAGGAGTTAGTCAATGTGCAGGCCTAGTGGGTAATGGAGCCACCTGCTCCAGTACAGAGCCGTGCTGAGCAGGATTTAGTCAACGTGCAGGCCTAGTGGGTAAAGGAGTCACCTGCTCCTGTACAGAGCCGTGCAGAGCAGGAGTTAGTCAATGTGCAGGCCTAGTGGGTAAAGGAGCCACCTACTCCAGTACAGGGCCGTGCTGAGCAGGTGTTAGTCAATGTGCGGGCCTAGTGGGTAAAGAAGTCACCTGCTCCAGTACAGGGCCGTGCTGAGCAGGAGTTAGTCAATGTGGAGGCCTAGTGGGTAAAGGAGCCACCTGCTGTAGTACACACCCGTGCTGAGCAGGAGTTAGTCAATGTGCGGGCCTCGTGGGTAACGGATTCACCTGCTACAGTACAGGGCCGTGCTGAGCAGGAGTTTGTCAATGTGCGGGCCTTGTGGGTAAAGGAGCCACCTGCTCCAGTACAGGGCCGTGCTGAGCAGGAGTTTAACAATGTGCAGGCCTAGTGGGTAAAGGAGCCACCTGCTCCAGTACAGGGCCTTGCAGAGTAGGAGATAGTCAAAGTGCGGGCCTAGTGGCTAAAGGAGCCAACTGCTGCAGTACAGGGCCATGCTGAGCAGGAGTTAGTAAATGTGCAGGCCTAGTGGGTAAAGGAGTCACCTGCTCCAGTACAGAGCCGTGCTGAACAGGAGTTAGTCAATGTGCAGGCCTAGTGGGTAAAGGAGCCAGCTGCTCCAATACAGGGCCGTGCTGAGCAGGAGTTAGTCAATGTGCAGGCCTAGTGGGTAAAGGAGCCACCTGCTCCAGTACAGAGCTGTGCTGAGCAGGAGTTAGTCAATGTGCAGGCCTAGTGGGTAAAGGAGTCACCTGCTCCAGTACAGAGCCGTGCAGAGCAGGAGTAAGTCAATGTGCAGGCCTAGTGGGTAAAGGAGCCACCTGCTCCAGTACAGGGCCGTGCTGAGCAGGAGTTAGTCAATGTGCAGGCCTAGTGGGTAAAGGAGTCACCTGCTCCAGTACAGGGCCGTGCTGAGCAGGAGTTAGTCAACGTGCAGGCCTAGTGGGTAAAGGAGCCACCTGCTGTAGTACACAGCCGTGCTGAGCAGGAGTTAGTCAATGTGCGGGCCTGTGGGTAACGGATTCACCTGCTACAGTACAGAGCCGTGCTGAGCAGGAGTTAGTCAATGTGTGGGCCTAGTGGGTAAAGGAGTCACCTGCTCCAGTACAGGGCCGTGCTGAGCAGCAGTTAGTCAATGTGCGGGCCTAGTGGGTAAAGGAGCCACCTGCTCCAGTACAGGGCCGTGCTGAGCAGGAGTTAGACAATGTGCAGGCCTAGTGGGTAAAGGAGCCACCTGCTCCAGTACAGAGCCGTGCTGAGTAGGAGTTAGTCAATGTGCGGGCCTAGTGGGTAAAGGAGCCACCTGCTCCAGTACAGGGCCGTGCTGAGCAGGAGTTAGTCAATGTGCAGGCCTAGTGGGTAAAGGAGCCACCTGCTCCAGTACAGAGCTGTGCTGAGCAGGAGTTAGTCAATGTGCAGGCCTAGTGGGTAAAGGAGTCACCTGCTCCAGTACAGAGCCGTGCTTAGCAGGAGTTAGTCAATATGCGGACCTAGTGGGTAAAGAGTCACCTGCTCCAGTACAGGGCCTTGCTAAGCAGGAGTTAGTCCATGTGCGGGCCTAGTGGGTAAAGGAGCCACCTGCTCCAGTATCGGGCCGTGCTGAGTAGGAGTTAGTCAATGTGCGGGCCTAGTGGTTAAAGGAGCCACCTGCTCCAGTACAGAGCAGTGCTGAGCAGGAGTTAGTCACTGTGCGGACCTAATGGGTAAAGGAGCCACCTGCTCCAGTACAGGGCCTTGCTGAGCAGGAGTTAGTCAATGTGCAGGCCTAGTGGGTAAAGTAGCCACCTGCTCCGGTAAAGAGACGTGCTGAGTACGAGTTAGTCAATGTGCGGGCCTAGTGGGGAAAGGAGCCACCTGCTCCAGTACAGGGCCATGCTGAGTAGGAGTTAGTCAATGTGCGGGTCTAGTGGGTAAAGTAGCCACCTGCACCAGTACAGAGCCGTGCTAAGCAGGAGTTAGTCAATGTGCAGGCCTAGTGGGTAATGGAGCCACTTGCTCCAGTACAGAGCCGTGCTGAGCAGGAGTTAGTCAATGTGCAGGCCTAGTGGGTAAAGGAGACACCTGCTCCAGTACAGAGCCGTGCAGAGCAGGAGTTAGTCAATGTGCAGGCCTAGTGGGTAAAGGAGCCACCTGCTCCAGTAGAGGGCCGTGCTGAGCAGGAGTTAGTCAATGTGCAGGCCTAGTGGGTAAAGGAGTCACCTGCTCCAGTACAGGGCCGTGCTGAGCAGGAGTTAGTCAACGTGCAGGCCTAGTGGGTAAAGGAGCCACCTGCTGTAGTACACACCCGTGCTGAGCAGGAGTTAGTCAATGTGCGGGCCTGTGGGTAACGGATTCACCTGCTACAGTACAGAGCCGTGCTGAGCAGGAGTTAGTCAATGTGCGGGCCTAGTGGGGAAAGGAGTCACTTGCTCCAGTACAGGGCCGTGCTGAGCAGGAGTTAGTCAATGTGCGGGCCTAATGGGTAAAGGAGCCAGCTGCTCCAGTACAGGGCCGTGCTGAGCAGGAGTTAGTTAATGTGCAGGCCTATTGGTAAAGGTGCCACCTGCTCCAGTACAGGGCCGTGCTGAGTAGGAGTTAGTCAATGTACAGGCCTAGTGCGTAAAGCAGTCACCTGCTCCAGTGCAGAGCCGTGCTGAACAGGATTTAGTCAATGTACAGGCCTAGTGGGTAAAGGAGCCACCTGCTCCAGTACAGAGCTGTGCTGAGCAGGAGTTAGTCAATGTGCAGGCCTAGTGGGTAAAGGAGTCACCTGCTCCAGTACAGAGCCGTGCAGAGCAGGAGTAAGTCAATGTGCAGGCCTAGTGGGTAAAGGAGCCACCTGCTCCAGTACAGGGCCGTGCTGAGCAGGAGTTAGTCAATGTGCAGGCCTAGTGGGTAAAGGAGTCACCTGCTCCAGTACAGGGCCGTGCTGAGCAGGAGTTAGTCAACGTGCAGGCCTAGTGGGTAAAGGAGCCACCTGCTGTAGTACACAGCCGTGCTGAGCAGGAGTTAGTCAATGTGCGGGCCTGTGGGTAACGGATTCACCTGCTACAGTACAGAGCCGTGCTGAGCAGGAGTTAGTCAATGTGTGGGCCTAGTGGGTAAAGGAGTCACCTGCTCCAGTACAGGGCCGTGCTGAGCAGCAGTTAGTCAATGTGCGGGCCTAGTGGGTAAAGGAGCCACCTGCTCCAGTACAGGGCCGTGCTGAGCAGGAGTTAGACAATGTGCAGGCCTAGTGGGTAAAGGAGCCACCTGCTCCAGTACAGAGCCGTGCTGAGTAGGAGTTAGTCAATGTGCGGGCCTAGTGGGTAAAGGAGCCACCTGCTCCAGTACAGGGCCGTGCTGAGCAGGAGTTAGTCAATGTGCAGGCCTAGTGGGTAAAGGAGCCACCTGCTCCAGTACAGAGCTGTGCTGAGCAGGAGTTAGTCAATGTGCAGGCCTAATGGGTAAAGGAGTCACCTGCTCCAGTACAGAGCCGTGCTTAGCAGGAGTTAGTCAATATGCGGGCCTAGTGGGTAAAGAGTCACCTGCTCCAGTACAGGGCCTTGCTAAGCAGGAGTTAGTCCATGTGCGGGCCTAGTGGGTAAAGGAGCCACCTGCTCCAGTATCGGGCCGTGCTGAGTAGGAGTTAGTCAATGTGCGGGCCTAGTGGTTAAAGGAGCCACCTGCTCCAGTACAGAGCAGTGCTGAGCAGGAGTTAGTCACTGTGCGGACCTAATGGGTAAAGGCGCCACCTGCTCCAGTACAGGGCCTTGCTGAGCAGGAGTTAGTCAATGTGCAGGCCTAGTGGGTAAAGTAGCCACCTGCTCCGGTAAAGAGACGTGCTGAGTACGAGTTAGTCAATGTGCGGGCCTAGTGGGGAAAGGAGCCACCTGCTCCAGTACAGGGCCATGCTGAGTAGGAGTTAGTCAATGTGCGGGTCTAGTGGGTAAAGTAGCCACCTGCACCAGTACAGAGCCGTGCTAAGCAGGAGTTAGTCAATGTGCAGGCCTAGTGGGTAATGGAGCCACTTGCTCCAGTACAGAGCCGTGCTGAGCAGGAGTTAGTCAATGTGCAGGCCTAGTGGGTAAAGGAGACACCTGCTCCAGTACAGAGCCGTGCAGAGCAGGAGATAGTCAATGTGCAGGCCTAGTGGGTAAAGGAGCCACCTGCTCCAGTAGAGGGCCGTGCTGAGCAGGAGTTAGTCAATGTGCAGGCCTAGTGGGTAAAGGAGTCACCTGCTCCAGTACAGGGCCGTGCTGAGCAGGAGTTAGTCAACGTGCAGGCCTAGTGGGTAAAGGAGCCACCTGCTGTAGTACACACCCGTGCTGAGCAGGAGTTAGTCAATGTGCGGGCCTGTGGGTAACGGATTCACCTGCTACAGTACAGAGCCATGCTGAGCAGGAGTTAGTCAATGTGCGGGCCTAGTGGGTAAAGGAGTCACCTGCTCCAGTACAGGGCCGTGCTGAGCAGGAGTTAGTCAATGTGCGGGCCTAATGGGTAAAGGAGCCAGCTGCTCCAGTACAGGGCCGTGCTGAGCAGGAGTTAGTTAATGTGCAGGCCTATTGGTAAAGGTGCCACCTGCTCCAGTACAGGGCCGTGCTGAGTAGGAGTTAGTCAATGTACAGGCCTAGTGCGTAAAGCAGTCACCTGCTCCAGTGCAGAGCCGTGCTGAACAGGATTTAGTCAATGTACAGGCCTAGTGGGTAAAGGAGCCACCTGCTCCAGTACAGAGCCATGCTGAGTAGGAGTTAGTCAATGTGCGGGCCTAGTGGGTAAGGGAGCCAGCTGCTCCAGTACAGTGCCTTGCTGGGCAGGAGTTAGTCAATGTACAGGCCTAGTGGGTAAAGGAGCCACCTGCTCCAGTACAGGGCCTTGCAGAGTAGGAGATAGTCAATGTGCGGGCCTAGTGGCTAAAGGAGCCAACTGCTCCAGTACAGGGCCATGCTGAGCAGGAGTTAGTAAATGTGCAGGCCTAGTGGGTAAAGGAGTCACCTGCTCCAGTACAGAGCCGTGCTGAACAGGAGTTAGTCAATGTGCAGGCCTAGTGGGTAAAGGAGCCACCTGCTCCAATACAGGGCCGTGCTGAGCAGGAGTTAGTCAATGTGCAGGCCTAGTGGGTAAAGGAGCCACCTGCTCCAGTACAGAGCTGTGCTGAGCAGGAGTTAGTCAATGTGCAGGCCTAGTGGGTAAAGGAGTCACCTGCTCCAGTACAGGGCCGTGCTGAGCAGGAGTTAGTCAATGTGGAGGCCAAGTGTGTAAAGGAGTCACCTGCTCCAGTACAGGGCCGTGCTGAGCAGGAGTTAGTCAACGTGCAGGCCTACTGGGTAAAGGAGCCACCTGCTGTAGTACACAGCCGTGCTGAGCAGGAGTTAGTCAATGTGCGGGCCTGTGGGTAACGGATCCACCTGCTACAGTACAGAGCCGTGCTGAGCAGGAGTTAGTCAATGTGTGGGCCTAGTGGGTAAAGGAGTCACCTGCTCCAGTACAGGGCCGTGCTGAGCAGGAGTTAGTCAATGTGCGGGCCTAGTGGGTAAAGGAGCCACCTGCTCCAGTACAGGGCCGTGCTGAGCAGGAGTTAGACAATGTGCAGGCCTAGTGGGTAAAGGAGCCACCTGCTCCAGTACAGAGCCGTGCTGAGTAGGAGTTAGTCAATGTGCGGGCCTAGTGGGTAAAGGAGCCACCTGCTCCAGTAGAGGGCCTTGCTGGGCAGGAGTTAGTCAATGTACAGGCCTAGTGGGTAAAGGAGCCACCTGCTCCAGTACAGGGCCTTGCAGAGTAGGAGATAGTCAATGTGCGGGCCTAGTGGGTAAAGGAGCCACCTGCTCCAGAACAGAGCCGTGCTGAGTAGGAGTTAGTCAATGTGCGGGCCTAGTGGGTAAGGGAGCCACCTGCTCCAGTAGAGGGCCTTGCTGGGCAGGAGTTAGTCAATGTACAGGCCTAGTGGGTAAAGGAGCCACCTGCTCCAGTACAGGGCCTTGCAGAGTAGGAGATAGTCAATGTGCGGGCCTAGTGGGTAAAGAATCCAACTGCTCCAGTACAGGGCCATGCTGAGCAGGAGTTAGTAAATGTGCAGGCCTAGAGGGAAAAGGAGTCACCTGCTCCAGTACAGAGCCGTGCTGAACAGGAGTTAGTCAATGTGCAGGCCTAGTGGGTAAAGGAGCCACCTGCTCCAGTACATAGCCGTGCTGAACAGGAGTTAGTCAATGTGCAGGCCTAGTGGGTAAAGGAACCACCTGCTGCCGAACAGGGCCATGCTGAAGAGGAGTTAGTCAATGTACGGCCCTAGTGGGTAAAGGAGCCACGTGCTCCAGCACAGAGCCGTGCTGAACAGGAGTTAGTCAATGTGCAGGCCGAGTGGGTAAAGGAGCCACCTGCTGCAGTACAGGGCCATGCTGAACAGGAGTTAGTCAATGTGCAGGCCTAGTGGGTAAAGGAGCCACCTGCTCCAGTACAGAGCAGCGCTGAGCAGGAGTTCGTCAATGTGCGGACCTAATGGGTAAAGGAGCCACCTGCTCCAGTACAGGGCCTTGCTGAGCAGGAGTTAGTCAATGTGCAGGCCGAGTGGGTAAAGGAGCCACCTGCTCCGGTAAAGAGCCGTGCTGAGTACGAGTTAGTCAATGTGCGGGCCTAGTGGGTAAAGTAGCCACCTGCACCAGTACAGAGCCGTGCTGAGCAGGATTTAGTCAATGTGCAGGCCTAGTGGGTAATGGAGACACCTGCTCCAGTACAGAGCCGTGCTGAGCAGGATTTAGTCAATGTGCAGGCCTAGTGGGTAAAGGAGTCACCTGCTCCTGTACAGAGGCGTGCAGAGCAGGAGTTAGTCAATGTGCGGGCCTAGTGGGTAAAGGAGCCACCTACTCCAGTACAGGGCCGTGCTGAGCAGGAGTTAGTCAATGTGCGGGCCTAGTGGGTAAAGAAGTCACCTGCTCCAGTACAGGGCCGTGCTGAGCAGGAGTTAGTCAATGTGGAGGCCTAGTGGGTAAAGGAGCCACCTGCTGTAGTACACACCCGTGCTGAGCAGGAGTTAGTCAATGTGTGGGACTCGTGGGTAACGGATTCACCTGCTACAGTACAGAGCCGTGCTGAGCAGGTGTTAGTCAATGTGCGGGCCTAGGAGGTAAAGGAGTCACCTGCTCCAGTACAGGGCCGTGCTGAGCAGTAGTTTGTCAATGTGCGGGCCTTGTGGGTAAAGGAGCAACCTGCTCCAGTACAGGGCCGTGCTGAGCAGGAGTTAGACAATGTGCAGGCCTAGTGGGTAAAGGAGCCACCTGCTCCAGTACAGGGCCTTTCAGAGTAGGAGATAGTCAATGTGCGGGCCTAGTGGCTAAAGGAGCCAACTGCTCCAGTACAGGGCCATGCTGAGCAGGAGTTAGTAAATGTGCAGGCCTAGTGGGTAAAGGAGTCACCTGCTCCAATACAGGGCCGTGCTGAGCAGGAGTTAGTCAATGTGCAGGCCTAGTGGATAAAGGAGCCACCTGCTCCAGTACAGAGCTGTGCTGAGCAGGAGTTAGTCAATGTGCAGGCCTAGTGGGTAAAGGAGTCACCTGCTCCAGCACAGAGCCGTGCAGAGCAGGAGTTAGTCAATGTGCAGGCCTAGTGGGTAAAGGAGCCACCTGCTCCAGTACAGGGCCGTGCTGAGCAGGAGTTAGTCAATGTGCAGGCCTAGTGGGTAAAGGAGTCACCTGCTCCAGTACAGGGCCGTGCTGAGCAGGAGTTAGTCAACGTGCAGGCCTAGTGTGTAAAGGAGCCACCTGCTGTAGTACACAGCCGTGCTGAGCAGGAGTTAGTCAATGTGCGGGCCTGTGGGTAACGGATTCACCTGCTACAGTACAGAGCCGTGCTGAGCAGGAGTTAGTCAATGTGTGGGCCTAGTGGGTAAAGGAGTCACCTGCTCCAGTACAGGGCCGTGCTGAGCAGGAGTTAGTCAATGTACAGGCCTAGTGCGTAAAGGAGTCACCTGCTCCAGTGCAGAGCCGTGCTGAACAGGATTTAGTCAATGTACAGGCCTAGTGGGTAAAGGAGCCACCTGCTCCAGTACAGAGCCGTGCTGAGTAGGTGTTCGTCAATGTGCGGGCCTAGTGGGTAAGGGAGCCACCTGCTCCAGTACAGGGCCTTGCTGGGCAGGAGTTAGTCAATGTACAGGCCTAGTGGGTAAAGGAGCCACCTGCTCCAGTACAGGGCCTTGCAGAGTAGGAGATAGTCAATGTGCGGGCCTAGTGGGTAAAGGAGCCAACTGCTCCAGTACAGGGCCATGCTGAGCAGGAGTTTGTAAATGTGCAGGCCTAGTGGGAAAAGGAGTCACCTGCTCCAGTACAGAGCCGTGCTGAACAGGAGTTAGTCAATGTGCAGGCCTAGTGGGTAAAGGAGCCACCTGCTCCAGTACAGAGCCGTGCTGAACAGGAGTTAGTCAATGTGCAGGCCTAGTGGGTAAAGGAGCCACCTGCTGTAGTACAGGGCCATGCTGAACAGGAGTTAGTCAATGTGCAGGCCTAGTGGGTAAAGGAGCCACCTGCTCCAGTACAGAGCAGTGCTGAGCAGGAGTTCGTCAATGTGCGGACCTAATGGGTAATGGAGCCACCTGCTCCAGTACAGAGCCGTGCTGAGTAGGAGTTAGTCAATGTGCGGGCCTAGTGGGTAAAGGAGCCACCTGCTCCAGTACAGGGCCATGCTGAGTAGGAGTTAGTCAACGTGCGGGTCTAGTGGGTAAAGTAGCCACCTGCACCAGTACAGAGCCGTGCTAAGCAGGAGTTAGTCAATGTGCAGGCCTAGTGGGTAATGGAGCCACTTGCTCCAGTACAGAGCCGTGCTGAGCAGGAGTTAGTCAATGTGCAGGCCTAGTGGGTAAAGGAGACGCCTGCTCCAGTACAGAGCCGTGCAGAGCAGGAGTTAGTCAATGTGCAGGCCTAGTGGGTAAAGGAGCCACCTGCTCCAGTAGAGGGCCGTGCTGAGCAGGAGTTAGTCAATGTGCAGGCCTAGTGGGTAAAGGAGTCACCTGCTCCAGTACAGGGCCGTGCTGAGCAGGAGTTAGTCAACGTGCAGGCCTAGTGGGTAAAAGAGCCACCTGCTGTAGTACACACCCGTGCTGAGCAGGAGTTAGTCAATGTGCGGGCCTGTGGGTAACGGATTCACCTGCTACAGTACAGAGCCGTGCTGAGCAGGAGTTAGTCAATGTGCGGGCCTAGTGGGTAAAGGAGTCACCTGCTCCAGTACAGGGCCGTGCTGAGCAGGAGTTAGTCAATGTGCGGGCCTAATGGGTAAAGGAGCCAGCTGCTCCAGTACAGGGCCGTGCTGAGCAGGAGTTAGTTAATGTGCAGGCCTATTGGTAAAGGTGCCACCTGCTCCAGTACAGGGCCGTGCTGAGTAGGAGTTAGTCAATGTACAGGCCTGGTGCGTAAAGCAGTCACCTGCTCCAGTGCAGAGCCGTGCTGAACAGGATTTAGTCAATGTACAGGCCTAGTGGGTAAAGGAGCCACCTGCTCCAGTACAGAGCCATGCTGAGTAGGAGTTAGTCAATGTGCGGGCCTATTGGGTAAGGGAGCCAGCTGCTCCAGTACAGTGCCTTGCTGGGCAGGAGTTAGTCAATGTACAGGCCTAGTGGGTAAAGGAGCCACCTGCTCCAGTACAGGGCCTTGCAGAGTAGGAGATAGTCAATGTGCGGGCCTAGTGGCTAAAGGAGCCAACTGCTCCAGTACAGGGCCATGCTGAGCAGAAATTTGTAAATGTGCAGGCCTAGTGGGTAAAGGAGTCACCTGCTCCAGTACAGAGCCGTGCTGAACAGGAGTTAGTCAATGTGCAGGCCTAGTGGGTAAAGGAGCCACCTGCTCCAATACAAGGCCGTGCTGAGCAGGAGTTAGTCAATGTGCAGGCCTAGTGGGTAAAGGAGCCACCTGCTCCAGTACAGAGCTGTGCTGAGCAGGAGTTAGTCAATGTGCGGGCCTAGTGGGTAAAGGAGCCACCTGCTCCAGTAGAGGGCCTTGCTGGGCAGGAGTTAGTCAATGTACAGGCCTAGTGGGTAAAGGAGCCACCTGCTCCAGTACAGGGCCTTGCAGAGTAGGAGATAGTCAATGTGCGGGCCTAGTGGGTAAAGGAGCCACCTGCTCCAGAACAGAGCCGTGCTGAGTAGGAGTTAGTCAATGTGCGGGCCTAGTGGGTAAGGGAGCCACCTGCTCCAGTAGAGGGACTTGCTGGGCAGGAGTTAGTCAATGTACAGGCCTAGTGGGTAAAGGAGCCACCTGCTCCAGTACAGGGCCTTGCAGAGTAGGAGATAGTCAATGTGCGGGCCTAGTGGGTAAAGGATCCAACTGCTCCAGTACAGGGCCATGCTGAGCAGGAGTTAGTAAATGTGCAGGCCTAGAGGGAAAAGGAGTCACCTGCTCCAGTACAGAGCCGTGCTGAACAGGAGTTAGTCAATGTGCAGGCCTAGTGGGTAAAGGAGCCACCTGCTCCAGTACAGAGCCGTGCTGAACAGGAGTTAGTAAATGTGCAGGCCTAGTGGGTAAAGGAACCACCTGCTGCCGAACAGGGCCATGCTGAAGAGGAGTTAGTCAATGTGCGGCCCTAGTGGGTAAAGGAGCCACGTGCTCCAGCACAGAGCCGTGCTGAACAGGAGTTAGTCAATGAGCAGGCCGAGTGGGTAAAGGAGCCACCTGCTGCAGTACAGGGCCATGCTGAACAGGAGTTAGTCAATGTGCAGGCCTAGTGGGTAAAGGAGCCACCTGCTCCAGTACAGAGCAGCGCTGAGCAGGAGTTCGTCAATGTGCGGACCTAATGGGTAAAGGAGCCACCTGCTCCAGTACAGGGCCTTGCTGAGCAGGAGTTAGTCAATGTGCAGGCCGAGTGGGTAAAGGAGCCACCTGCTCCGGTAAAGAGCCGTGCTGAGTACGAGTTAGTCAATGTGCGGGCCTAGTGGGTAAAGTAGCCACCTGCACCAGTACAGAGGCGTGCAGAGCAGGAGTTAGTCAATGTGCGGGCCTAGTGGGTAAAGGAGCCACCTACTCCAGTACAGGGCCGTGCTGAGCAGGAGTTAGTCAATGTGCGGGCCTAGTGGGTAAAGAAGTCACCTGCTCCAGTACAGGGCCGTGCTGAGCAGGAGTTAGTCAATGTGGAGGCCTAGTGGGTAAAGGAGCCACCTGCTGTAGTACACACCCGTGCTGAGCAGGAGTTAGTCAATGTGCGGGACTCGTGGGTAACGGATTCACCTGCTACAGTACAGAGCCGTGCTGAGCAGGTGTTAGTCAATGTGCGGGCCTAGGAGGTAAAGGAGTCACCTGCTCCAGTACAGGGCCGTGCTGAGCAGGAGTTTGTCAATGTGCGGGCCTTGTGGGTAAAGGAGCCACCTGCTCCAGTACAGGGCCGTGCTGAGCAGGAGTTAGACAATGTGCAGGCCTAGTGGGTAAAGGAGCCACCTGCTCCAGTACAGGGCCTTTCAGAGTAGGAGATAGTCAATGTGCGGGCCTAGTGGCTAAAGGAGCCAACTGCTCCAGTACAGGGCCATGCTGAGCAGGAGTTAGTAAATGTGCAGGCCTAGTGGGTAAAGGAGTCACCTGCTCCAATACAGGGCCGTGCTGAGCAGGAGTTAGTCAATGTGCAGGCCTAGTGGATAAAGGAGCCACCTGCTCCAGTACAGAGCTGTGCTGAGCAGGAGTTAGTCAATGTGCAGGCCTAGTGGGTAAAGGAGTCACCTGCTCCAGTACAGGGCCGTGCTGAGCAGGAGTTAGTCAATGTGGAGGCCAAGTGTGTAAAGGAGTCACCTGCTCCAGTACAGGGCCGTGCTGAGCAGGAGTTAGTCAACGTGCAGGCCTACTGGGTAAAGGAGCCACCTGCTGTAGTACACAGCCGTGCTGAGCAGGAGTTAGTCAATGTGCGGGCCTGTGGGTAACGGATCCACCTGCTACAGTACAGAGCCGTGCTGAGCAGGAGTTAGTCAATGTGTGGGCCTAGTGGGTAAAGGAGTCACCTGCTCCAGTACAGGGCCGTGCTGAGCAGGAGTTAGTCAATGTGCGGGCCTAGTGGGTAAAGGAGCCACCTGCTCCAGTACAGGGCCGTGCTGAGCAGGAGTTAGACAATGTGCAGGCCTAGTGGGTAAAGGAGCCACCTGCTCCAGTACAGAGCCGTGCTGAGTAGGAGTTAGTCAATGTGCGGGCCTAGTGGGTAAAGGAGCCACCTGCTCCAGTAGAGGGCCTTGCTGGGCAGGAGTTAGTCAATGTACAGGCCTAGTGGGTAAAGGAGCCACCTGCTCCAGTACAGGGCCTTGCAGAGTAGGAGATAGTCAATGTGCGGGCCTAGTGGGTAAAGGAGCCACCTGCTCCAGAACAGAGCCGTGCTGAGTAGGAGTTAGTCAATGTGCGGGCCTAGTGGGTAAGGGAGCCACCTGCTCCAGTAGAGGGCCTTGCTGGGCAGGAGTTAGTCAATGTACAGGCCTAGTGGGTAAAGGAGCCACCTGCTCCAGTACAGGGCCTTGCAGAGTAGGAGATAGTCAATGTGCGGGCCTAGTGGGTAAAGGATCCAACTGCTCCAGTACAGGGCCATGCTGAGCAGGAGTTAGTAAATGTGCAGGCCTAGAGGGAAAAGGAGTCACCTGCTCCAGTACAGAGCCGTGCTGAACAGGAGTTAGTCAATGTGCAGGCCTAGTGGGTAAAGGAGCCACCTGCTCCAGTACAGAGCCGTGCTGAACAGGAGTTAGTCAATGTGCAGGCCTAGTGGGTAAAGGAACCACCTGCTGCCGAACAGGGCCATGCTGAAGAGGAGTTAGTCAATGTGCGGCCCTAGTGGGTAAAGGAGCCACGTGCTCCAGCACAGAGCCGTGCTGAACAGGAGTTAGTCAATGTGCAGGCCGAGTGGGTAAAGGAGCCACCTGCTGCAGTACAGGGCCATGCTGAACAGGAGTTAGTCAATGTGCAGGCCTAGTGGGTAAAGGAGCCACCTGCTCCAGTACAGAGCAGTGCTGAGCAGGAGTTCGTCAATGTGCGGACCTAATGGGTAAAGGAGCCACCTGCTCCAGTACAGGGCCTTGCTGAGCAGGAGTTAGTCAATGTGCAGGCCGAGTGGGTAAAGGAGCCACCTGCTCCGGTAAAGAGCCGTGCTGAGTACGAGTTAGTCAATGTGCGGGCCTAGTGGGTAAAGTAGCCACCTGCACCAGTACAGAGCCGTGCTGAGCAGGAGTTAGTCAATGTGCAGGCCTAGTGGGTAATGGAGACACCTGCTCCAGTACAGAGCCGTGCTGAGCAGGATTTAGTCAATGTGCAGGCCTAGTGTGTAAAGGAGTCACCTGCTCCTGTACAGAGGCGTGCAGAGCAGGAGTTAGTCAATGTGCGGGCCTAGTGGGTAAAGGAGCCACCTACTCCAGTACAGGGCCGTGCTGAGCAGGAGTTAGTCAATGTGCGGGCCTAGTGGGTAAAGAAGTCACCTGCTCCAGTACAGGGCCGTGCTGAGCAGGAGTTAGTCAATGTGGAGGCCTAGTGGGTAAAGGAGCCACCTGCTGTAGTACACACCCGTGCTGAGCAGGAGTTAGTCAATGTGCGGGACTCGTGGGTAACGGATTCACCTGCTACAGTACAGAGCCGTGCTGAGCAGGTGTTAGTCAATGTGCGGGCCTAGGAGGTAAAGGAGTCACCTGCTCCAGTACAGGGCCGTGCTGAGCAGGAGTTTGTCAATGTGCGGGCCTTGTGGGTAAAGGAGCCACCTGCTCCAGTACAGGGCCGTGCTGAGCAGGAGTTAGACAATGTGCAGGCCTAGTGGGTAAAGGAGCCACCTGCTCCAGTACAGGGCCTTTCAGAGTAGGAGATAGTCAATGTGCGGGCCTAGTGGCTAAAGGAGCCAACTGCTCCAGTACAGGGCCATGCTGAGCAGGAGTTAGTAAATGTGCAGGCCTAGTGGGTAAAGGAGTCACCTGCTCCAATACAGGGCCGTGCTGAGCAGGAGTTAGTCAATGTGCAGGCCTAGTGGATAAAGGAGCCACCTGCTCCAGTACAGAGCTGTGCTGAGCAGGAGTTAGTCAATGTGCAGGCCTAGTGGGTAAAGGAGTCACCTGCTCCAGCACAGAGCCGTGCAGAGCAGGAGTTAGTCAATATGCAGGCCTAGTGGGTAAAGGAGCCACCTGCTCCAGTACAGGGCCGTGCTGAGCAGGAGTTAGTCAATGTGCAGGCCTAGTGGGTAAAGGAGTCACCTGCTCCAGTACAGGGCCGTGCTGAGCAGGAGTTAGTCAACGTGCAGGCCTAGTGTGTAAAGGAGCCACCTGCTGTAGTACACAGCCGTGCTGAGCAGGAGTTAGTCAATGTGCGGGCCTGTGGGTAACGGATTCACCTGCTACAGTACAGAGCCGTGCTGAGCAGGAGTTAGTCAATGTGTGGGCCTAGTGGGTAAAGGAGTCACCTGCTCCAGTACAGGGCCGTGCTGAGCAGGAGTTAGTCAATGTACAGGCCTAGTGCGTAAAGGAGTCACCTGCTCCAGTGCAGAGCCGTGCTGAACAGGATTTAGTCAATGTACAGGCCTAGTGGGTAAAGGAGCCACCTGCTCCAGTACAGAGCCGTGCTGAGTAGGAGTTCGTCAATGTGCGGGCCTAGTGGGTAAGGGAGCCACCTGCTCCAGTACAGGGCCTTGCTGGGCAGGAGTTAGTCAATGTACAGGCCTAGTGGGTAAAGGAGCCACCTGCTCCAGTACAGGGCCTTGCAGAGTAGGAGATAGTCAATGTGCGGGCCTAGTGGGTAAAGGAGCCAACTGCTCCAGTACAGGGCCATGCTGAGCAGGAGTTTGTAAATGTGCAGGCCTAGTGGGAAAAGGAGTCACCTGCTCCAGTACAGAGCCGTGCTGAACAGGAGTTAGTCAATGTGCAGGCCTAGTGGGTAAAGGAGCCACCTGCTCCAGTACAGAGCTGTGCTGAACAGGAGTTAGTCAATGTGCAGGCCTAGTGGGTAAAGGAGCCACCTGCTGTAGTACAGGGCCATGCTGAACAGGAGTTAGTCAATGTGCAGGCCTAGTGGGTAAAGGAGCCACCTGCTCCAGTACAGAGCAGTGCTGAGCAGGAGTTCGTCAATGTGCGGACCTAATGGGTAATGGAGCCACCTGCTCCAGTACAGAGCCGTGCTGAGTAGGAGTTAGTCAATGTGCGGGCCTAGTGGGTAAAGGAGCCACCTGCTCCAGTACAGGGCCATGCTGAGTAGGAGTTAGTCAATGTGCGGGTCTAGTGGGTAAAGAAGCCACCTGCACCAGTACAGAGCCGTGCTAAGCAGGAGTTAGTCAATGTGCAGGCCTAGTGGGTAATGGAGCCACTTGCTCCAGTACAGAGCCGTGCTGAGCAGGAGTTAGTCAATGTGCAGGCCTAGTGGGTAAAGGAGACACCTGCTCCAGTACAGAGCCGTGCAGAGCAGGAGTTAGTCAATGTGCCGGCCTAGTGGGTAAAGGAGCCACCTGCTCCAGTAGAGGGCCGTGCTGAGCAGGAGTTAGTCAATGTGCAGGCCTAGTGGGTAAAGGAGTCACCTGCTCCAGTACAGGGCCGTGCTGAGCAGGAGTTAGTCAACGTGCAGGCCTAGTGGGTAAAAGAGCCACCTGCTGTAGTACACACCCGTGCTGAGCAGGAGTTAGTCAATGTGCGGGCCTGTGGGTAACGGATTCACCTGCTACAGTACAGAGCCGTGCTGAGCAGGAGTTAGTCAATGTGCGGGCCTAGTGGGTAAAGGAGTCACCTGCTCCAGTACAGGGCCGTGCTGAGCAGGAGTTAGTCAATGTGCGGGCCTAATGGGTAAAGGAGCCAGCTGCTCCAGTACAGGGCCGTGCTGAGCAGGAGTTAGTTAATGTGCAGGCCTATTGGTAAAGGTGCCACCTGCTCCAGTACAGGGCCGTGCTGAGTAGGAGTTAGTCAATGTACAGGCCTAGTGCGTAAAGCAGTCACCTGCTCCAGTGCAGAGCCGTGCTGAACAGGATTTAGTCAATGTACAGGCCTAGTGGGTAAAGGAGCCACCTGGTCCAGTACAGAGCCATGCTGAGTAGGAGTTAGTCAATGTGCGGGCCTATTGGGTAAGGGAGCCAGCTGCTCCAGTACAGAGCCTTGCTGGGCAGGAGTTAGTCAATGTACAGGCCTAGTGGGTAAAGGAGCCACCTGCTCCAGTACAGGGCCTTGCAGAGTAGGAGATAGTCAATGTGCGGGCCTAGTGGCTAAAGGAGCCAACTGCTCCAGTACAGGGCCATGCTGAGCAGGAGTTAGTAAATGTGCAGGCCTAGTGGGTAAAGGAGTCACCTGCTCCAGTACAGAGCCGTGCTGAACAGGAGTTAGTCAATGTGCAGGCCTAGTGGGTAAAGGAGCCACCTGCTCCAATACAGGGCCGTGCTGAGCAGGAGTTAGTCAATGTGCAGGCCTAGTGGGTAAAGGAGCCACCTGCTCCAGTACAGAGCTGTGCTGAGCAGGAGTTAGTCAATGTGCAGGCCTAGTGGGTAAAGGAGTCACCTGCTCCAGTACAGGGCCGTGCTGAGCAGGAGTTAGTCAATGTGGAGGCCAAGTGTGTAAAGGAGTCACCTGCTCCAGTACAGGGCCGTGCTGAGCAGGAGTTAGTCAACGTGCAGGCCTACTGGGTAAAGGAGCCACCTGCTGTAGTACACAGCCGTGCTGAGCAGGAGTTAGTCAATGTGCGGGCCTGTGGGTAACGGATCCACCTGCTACAGTACAGAGCCGTGCTGAGCAGGAGTTAGTCAATGTGTGGGCCTAGTGGGTAAAGGAGTCACCTGCTCCAGTACAGGGCCGTGCTGAGCAGGAGTTAGTCAATGTGCGGGCCTAGTGGGTAAAGGAGCCACCTGCTCCAGTACAGGGCCGTGCTGAGCAGGAGTTAGACAATGTGCAGGCCTAGTGGGTAAAGGAGCCACCTGCTCCAGTACAGAGCCGTGCTGAGTAGGAGTTAGTCAATGTGCGGGCCTAGTGGGTAAAGGAGCCACCTGCTCCAGTAGAGGGCCTTGCTGGGCAGGAGTTAGTCAATGTACAGGCCTAGTGGGTAAAGGAGCCACCTGCTCCAGTACAGGGCCTTGCAGAGTAGGAGATAGTCAATGTGCGGGCCTAGTGGGTAAAGGAGCCACCTGCTCCAGAACAGAGCCGTGCTGAGTAGGAGTTAGTCAATGAGCGGGCCTAGTGGGTAAGGGAGCCACCTGCTCCAGTAGAGGGCCTTGCTGGGCAGGAGTTAGTCAATGTACAGGCCTAGTGGGTAAAGGAGCCACCTGCTCCAGTACAGGGCCTTGCAGAGTAGGAGATAGTCAATGTGCGGGCCTAGTTGGTAAAGGATCCAACTGCTCCAGTACAGGGCCATGCTGAGCAGGAGTTAGTAAATGTGCAGGCCTAGAGGGAAAAGGAGTCACCTGCTCCAGTACAGAGCCGTGCTGAACAGGAGTTAGTCAATGTGCAGGCCTAGTGGGTAAAGGAGCCACCTGCTCCAGTACAGAGCCGTGCTGAACAGGAGTTAGTCAATGTGCAGGCCTAGTGGGTAAAGGAACCACCTGCTGTCGAACAGGGCCATGCTGAAGAGGAGTTAGTCAATGTGCGGCCCTAGTGGGTAAAGGAGCCACGTGCTCCAGCACAGAGCCGTGCTGAACAGGAGTTAGTCAATGTGCAGGCCGAGTGGGTAAAGGAGCCACCTGCTGCAGTACAGGGCCATGCTGAACAGGAGTTAGTCAATGTGCAGGCCTAGTGGGTAAAGGAGCCACCTGCTCCAGTACAGAGCAGTGCTGAGCAGGAGTTCGTCAATGTGCGGACCTAATGGGTAAAGGAGCCACCTGCTCCAGTACAGGGCCTTGCTGAGCAGGAGTTAGTCAATGTGCAGGCCGAGTGGGTAAAGGAGCCACCTGCTCCGGTAAAGAGCCGTGCTGAGTACGAGTTAGTCAATGTGCGGGCCTAGTGGGTAAAGTAGCCACCTGCACCAGTACAGAGCCGTGCTGAGCAGGAGTTAGTCAATGTGCAGGCCTAGTGGGTAATGGAGACACCTGCTCCAGTACAGAGCCGTGCTGAGCAGGATTTAGTCAATGTGCAGGCCTAGTGGGTAAAGGAGTCACCTGCTCCTGTACAGAGGCGTGCAGAGCAGGAGTTAGTCAATGTGCGGGCCTAGTGGGTAAAGGAGCCACCTACTCCAGTACAGGGCCGTGCTGAGCAGGAGTTAGTCAATGTGCGGGCCTAGTGGGTAAAGAAGTCACCTGCTCCAGTACAGGGCCGTGCTGAGCAGGAGTTAGTCAATGTGGAGGCCTAGTGGGTAAAGGAGCCACCTGCTGTAGTACACACCCGTGCTGAGCAGGAGTTAGTCAATGTGCGGGACTCGTGGGTAACGGATTCACCTGCTACAGTACAGAGCCGTGCTGAGCAGGTGTTAGTCAATGTGCGGGCCTAGGAGGTAAAGGAGTCACCTGCTCCAGTACAGGGCCGTGCTGAGCAGGAGTTTGTCAATGTGCGGGCCTTGTGGGTAAAGGAGCCACCTGCTCCAGTACAGGGCCGTGCTGAGCAGGAGTTAGACAATGTGCAGGCCTAGTGGGTAAAGGAGCCACCTGCTCCAGTACAGGGCCTTTCAGAGTAGGAGATAGTCAATGTGCGGGCCTAGTGGCTAAAGGAGCCAACTGCTCCAGTACAGGGCCATGCTGAGCAGGAGTTAGTAAATGTGCAGGCCTAGTGGGTAAAGGAGTCACCTGCTCCAATACAGGGCCGTGCTGAGCAGGAGTTAGTCAATGTGCAGGCCTAGTGGATAAAGGAGCCACCTGCTCCAGTACAGAGCTGAGCTGAGCAGGAGTTAGTCAATGTGCAGGCCTAGTGGGTAAAGGAGTCACCTGCTCCAGCACAGAGCCGTGCAGAGCAGGAGTTAGTCAATGTGCAGGCCTAGTGGGTAAAGGAGCCACCTGCTCCAGTACAGGGCCGTGCTGAGCAGGAGTTAGTCAATGTGCAGGCCTAGTGGGTAAAGGAGTCACCTGCTCCAGTACAGGGCCGTGCTGAGCAGGAGTTAGTCAACGTGCAGGCCTAGTGTGTAAAGGAGCCACCTGCTGTAGTACACAGCCGTGCTGAGCAGGAGTTAGTCAATGTGCGGGCCTGTGGGTAACGGATTCACCTGCTACAGTACAGAGCCGTGCTGAGCAGGAGTTAGTCAATGTGTGGGCCTAGTGGGTAAAGGAGTCACCTGCTCCAGTACAGGGCCGTGCTGAGCAGGAGTTAGTCAATATACAGGCCTAGTGCGTAAAGGAGTCACCTGCTCCAGTGCAGAGCCGTGCTGAACAGGATTTAGTCAATGTACAGGCCTAGTGGGTAAAGGAGCCACCTGCTCCAGTACAGAGCCGTGCTGAGTAGGAGTTCGTCAATGTGCGGGCCTAGTGGGTAAGGGAGCCACCTGCTCCAGTACAGGGCCTTGCTGGGCAGGAGTTAGTCAATGTACAGGCCTAGTGGGTAAAGGAGCCACCTGCTCCAGTACAGGGCCTTGCAGAGTAGGAGATAGTCAATGTGCGGGCCTAGTGGGTAAAGGAGCCAACTGCTCCAGTACAGGGCCATGCTGAGCAGGAGTTTGTAAATGTGCAGGCCTAGTGGGAAAAGGAGTCACCTGCTCCAGTACAGAGCCGTGCTGAACAGGAGTTAGTCAATGTGCAGGCCTAGTGGGTAAAGGAGCCACCTGCTCCAGTACAGAGCCGTGCTGAACAGGAGTTAGTCAATGTGCAGGCCTAGTGGGTAAAGGAGCCACCTGCTGTAGTACAGGGCCATGCTGAACAGGAGTTAGTCAATGTGCAGGCCTAGTGGGTAAAGGAGCCACCTGCTCCAGTACAGAGCAGTGCTGAGCAGGAGATCGTCAATGTGCGGACCTAATGGGTAAAGGAGCCACCTGCTCCAGTACAGGGCCTTGCTGAGCAGGAGTTAGTCAATGTGCAGGCCTCGTGGGTAAAGGAGCCACCTGCTCCGGTAAAGAGCCGTGCTGAGTACGAGTTAGTCAATGTGCGGGCCTAGTGGGTAAAGTAGCCACCTGCACCAGTACAGAGCCGTGCTGAGCAGGAGTTAGTCAATGTGCAGGCCTAGTGGGTAATGGAGCCATCTGCTCCAGTACAGAGCCGTGCTGAGCAGGATTTATTCAACGTGCAGGCCTCGTGGGTAAAGGAGTCAGCTGCTCCTGTACAGAGCCGTGCAGAGCAGGAGTTAGTCAATGTGCAGGCCTAGTGGGTAAAGGAGCCACCTACTCCAGTACAGGGCCGTGCTGAGCAGGAGTTAGTCAATGTGCGGGCCTAGTGGGTAAAGAAGTCACCTGCTCCAGTACAGGGCCGTGCTGAGCAGGAGTTAGTCAATGTGGAGGCCTAGTGGGTAAAGGAGCCACCTGCTGTAGTACACACCCGTGCTGAGCAGGAGTTAGTCAATGTGCGGGCCTCGTGGGTAACGGATTCACCTGCTACAGTACAGAGCCGTGCTGAGCAGGTGTTAGTCAATGTGCGGGCCTAGTAGTTAAAGGAGTCACCTGCTCCAGTACAGGGCCGTGCTGAGCAGGAGTTTATCAATGTGCGGGCCTTGTGGGTAAAGGAGCCACCTGCTCCAGTACAGGGCCGTGCTGAGCAGGAGTTAGACAATGTGCAGGCCTAGTGGGTAAAGGAGCCACCTGCTCCAGTACAGGGCCTTGCAGAGTAGGAGATAGTCAAAGTGCGGGCCTAGTGGCTAAAGGAGCCAACTGCTGCAGTACAGGGCCATGCTGAGCAGGAGTTAGTAAATGTGCAGGCCTAGTGGGTAAAGGAGTCACCTGCTCCAGTACAGAGCCGTGCTGAACAGGAGTTAGTCAATGTGCAGGCCTAGTGGGTAAAGGAGCCACCTGCTCCAATACAGGGCCGTGCTGAGCAGGAGTTAGTCAATGTGCAGGCCTAGTGGGTAAAGGAGCCACCTGCTCCAGTACAGAGCTGTGCTGAGCAGGAGTTAGTCAATGTGCAGGCCTAGTGGGTAAAGGAGTCACCTGCTCCAGTACAGAGACGTGCAGAGCAGGAGTTAGTCAATGTGCAGGCCTAGTGGGTAAAGGAGCCACCTGCTCCAGTACAGGGCCGTGCTGAGCAGGAGTTAGTCAATGTGCAGGCCTCGTGGGTAAAGGAGTCAGCTGCTCCTGTACAGAGCCGTGCAGAGCAGGAGTTAGTCAATGTGCAGGCCTAGTGGGTAAAGGAGCCACCTACTCCAGTACAGGGCCGTGCTGAGCAGGAGTTAGTCAATGTGCGGGCCTAGTGGGTAAAGAAGTCACCTGCTCCAGTACAGGGCCGTGCTGAGCAGGAGTTAGTCAATGTGGAGGCCTAGTGGGTAAAGGAGCCACCTGCTGTAGTACACACCCGTGCTGAGCAGGAGTTAGTCAATGTGCGGGCCTCGTGGGTAACGGATTCACCTGCTACAGTACAGAGCCGTGCTGAGCAGGTTTTAGTCAATGTGCGGGCCTAGTAGTTAAAGGAGTCACCTGCTCCAGTACAGGGCCGTGCTGAGCAGGAGTTTATCAATGTGCGGGCCTTGTGGGTAAAGGAGCCACCTGCTCCAGTACAGGGCCGTGCTGAGCAGGAGTTAGACAATGTGCAGGCCTAGTGGGTAAAGGAGCCACCTGCTCCAGTACAGGGCCTTGCAGAGTAGGAGATAGTCAAAGTGCGGGCCTAGTGGCTAAAGGAGCCAACTGCTGCAGTACAGGGCCATGCTGAGCAGGAGTTAGTAAATGTGCAGGCCTAGTGGGTAAAGGAGTCACCTGCTCCAGTACAGAGCCGTGCTGAACAGGAGTTAGTCAATGTGCAGGCCTAGTGGGTAAAGGAGCCACCTGCTCCAATACAGGGCCGTGCTGAGCAGGAGTTAGTCAATGTGCAGGCCTAGTGGGTAAAGGAGCCACCTGCTCCAGTACAGAGCTGTGCTGAGCAGGAGTTAGTCAATGTGCAGGCCTAGTGGGTAAAGGAGTCACCTGCTCCAGTACAGAGACGTGCAGAGCAGGAGTTAGTCAATGTGCAGGCCTAGTGGGTAAAGGAGCCACCTGCTCCAGTACAGGGCCGTGCTGAGCAGGAGTTAGTCAATGTGCAGGCCTAGTGGGTAAAGGAGTCACCTGCTCCAGTACAGGGCCGTGCTGAGCAGGAGTTAGTCAATGTGCGGGCCTGTGGTTAACGGATTCACCTGCTACAGTACAGAGACGTGCTGAGCAGGAGTTAGTCAATGTGTGGGCCTAGTGGGTAAAGGAGTCACCTGCTCCAGTACAGGGCCGTGCTGAGCAGGAGTTAGTCAATGTGCGGGCCTAGTGGGTAAAGGAGCCACCTGCTCCAGTACAGGGCCGTGCTGAGCAGGAGTTAGACAATGTGCAGGCCTAGTGGGTAAAGGAGCCACCTGCTCCAGTACAGAGCCGTGCTGAGTAGGAGTTAGTCAATGTGCGGGCCTAGTGGGTAAAGGAGCCAACTGCTCCAGTACAGGGCCGTGCTGAGCAGGAGTTAGTCAATGTGCAGGCCTAGTGGGTAAGGGAGCCACCTGCTCCAGTACAGAGCTGTGCTGAGCAGGAGTTAGTCAATGTGCAGGCCTAGTGGGTAAAGGAGTCACCTGCTCCAGTACAGAGCCGTGCTGAGTAGGAGTTAGTCAATGTGCGGGCCTAGTGGTTAAAGGAGCCACCTGCTCCTGTACAGAGCAGTGCTGAGCAGGAGTTAGTCACTGTGCGGACCTAATGGGTAAAGGAGCCACCTGCTCCAGTACAGGGCCTTGCTGAGCAGGAGTTAGTCAATGTGCAGGCCTAGTGGGTAAAGTAGCCGCCTGCTCCGGTAAAGAGACGTGCTGAGTACGAGTTAGTCAATGTGCGGGCCTAGTGGGTAAAGGAGCCACCTGCTCCAGTACAGGGCCATGCTGAGTAGGAGTTAGTCAATGTGCGGGTCTAGTGGGTAAAGTAGCCACCTGCACCAGTACAGAGCCGTGCTAAGCAGGAGTTAGTCAATGTGCAGGCCTAGTGGGTAATGGAGCCACCTGCTCCAGTACAGAGCCGTGCTGAGCAGGAGTTAATCAATGTGCAGGCCTAGTGGGTAAAGGAGTCACCTGCTCCAGTGCAGAGCCGTGCAGAGCAGGAGTTATCAATGTGCAGGCCTAGTGGGTAAAGGAGCCACCTGCTCCAGTACAGGGCCGTGCTGAGCAGGAGTTAGTCAATGTGCAGGCCTAGTGGGTAAAGGAGTCACCTGCTCCAGTACAGGGCCGTGCTGAGCAGGAGTTAGTCAACGTGCAGGCCTAGTGGGTAAAGGAGCCACCTGCTGTAGTACACACCCGTGCTGAGCAGGAGTTAGTCAATGTGCGGGCCTGTGGGTAACGGATTCACCTGCTACAGTACAGAGCCGTGCTGAGCAGGAGTTAGTCAATGTGCGGGCCTCGTGGGTAAAGGAGTCACCTGCTCCAGTACAGGGCCGTGCTGAGCAGGAGTTAGTCAATGTGCGGGCCTAATGGGTAAAGGAGCCACCTGCTCCAGTACAGGGCCGTGCTGAGCAGGAGTTTGTCAATGTGCGGGCCTTGTGGGTAAAGGAGCCACCTGCTCCAGTACAGGGCCGTGCTGAGCAGGAGTTAGACAATGTGCAGGCCTAGTGGGTAAAGGAGCCACCTGCTCCAGTACAGGGCCTTGCAGAGTAGGAGATAGTCAAAGTGCGGGCCTAGTGGCTAAAGGAGCCAACTGCTGCAGTACAGGGCCATGCTGAGCAGGAGTTAGTAAATGTGCAGGCCTAGTGGGTAAAGGAGTCACCTGCTCCAGTACAGAGCCGTGCTGAACAGGAGTTAGTCAATGTGCAGGCCTAGTGGGTAAAGGAGCCAGCTGCTCCAATACAGGGCCGTGCTGAGCAGGAGTTAGTCAATGTGCAGGCCTAGTGGGTAAAGGAGCCACCTGCTCCAGTACAGAGCTGTGCTGAGCAGGAGTTAGTCAATGTGCAGGCCTAGTGGGTAAAGGAGTCACCTGCTCCAGTACAGAACCGTGCAGAGCAGGAGTAAGTCAATGTGCAGGCCTAGTGGGTAAAGGAGCCACCTGCTCCAGTACAGGGCCGTGCTGAGCAGGAGTTAGTCAATGTGCAGGCCTAGTGGGTAAAGGAGTCACCTGCTCCAGTACAGGGCCGTGCTGAGCAGGAGTTAGTCAACGTGCAGGCCTAGTGGGTAAAGGAGCCACCTGCTGTAGTACACAGCCGTGCTGAGCAGGAGTTAGTCAATGTGCGGGCCTGTGGGTAACGGATTCACCTGCTACAGTACAGAGCCGTGCTGAGCAGGAGTTAGTCAATGTGTGGGCCTAGTGGGTAAAGGAGTCACCTGCTCCAGTACAGGGCCGTGCTGAGCAGGAGTTAGTCAATGTGCGGGCCTAGTGGGTAAAGGAGCCACCTGCTCCAGTACAGGGCCGTGCTGAGCAGGAGTTAGACAATGTGCAGGCCTAGTGGGTAAAGGAGCCAGCTGCTCCAGTACAGAGCCGTGCTGAGTAGGAGTTAGTCAATGTGCGGGCCTAGTGGGTAAAGAAGCCACCTGCTCCAGTCCAGGGCCGTGCTGAGCAGGAGTTAGTCAATGTGCAGGCCTAGTGGGTAAAGGAGCCACCTGCTCCAGTACAGAGCTGTGCTGAGCAGGAGTTAGTCAATGTGCAGGCCTAGTGGGTAAAGGAGTCACCTGCTCCAGTACAGAGCCGTGCTGAGTAGGAGTTAGTCAATGTGCGGGCCTAGTGGTTAAAGGAGCCACCTGCTCCAGGACAGAGCAGTGCTGAGCAGGAGTTAGTCACTGTGCGGACCTAATGGGTAAAGGAGCCACCTGCTCCAGTACAGGGCCTTGCTGAGCAGGAGTTAGTCAATGTGCAGGCCTAGTGGGTAAAGTAGCCACCTGCTCCGGTAAAGAGACGTGCTGAGTACGAGTTAGTCAATGTGTAGGCCTAGTGGGTAAAGCAGCCACCTGCTTCAGTACAGGGCCATGCTGAGTAGGAGTTAATCAATGTGCGGATCTAGTGGGTAAAGTAGCCACCTGCACCAGTACAGAGCCGTGCTAAGCAGGAGTTAGTCAATGTGCAGGCCTAGTGGGTAATGGAGCCACCTGCTCCAGTACAGAGCCGTGCTGAGCAGGAGTTGGTCAATGTGCGGGCTTAGTGGGTAAAGGAGTCACCTGCTCCAGTGCAGAGCCGTGCAGAGCAGGAGTTATCAATGTGCAGGCCTAGTGGGTAAAGGAGCCACCTGCTCCAGTACAGGGCCGTGCTGAGCAGGAGTTAGTCAATGTGCAGGCCTAGTGGGTAAAGGAGTCACCTGCTCCAGTACAGGGCCGTGCTGAGCAGGAGTTAGTCAACGTGCAGGCCTAGTGGGTAAAGGAGCCACCTGCTGTAGTACACACCCGTGCTGAGCAGGAGTTAGTCAATGTGCGGGCCTGTGGGTAACGGATTCACCTGCTACAGTACAGAGCCGTGCTGAGCAGGAGTTAGTCAATGTGCGGGCCTAGTGGGTAAAGGAGTCACCTGCTCCAGTACAGGGCCGTGCTGAGCAGGAGTTAGTCAATGTGCGGGCCTAATGGGTAAAGGAGCCACCTGCTCCAGTACAGGGCCGTGCTGAGCAGGAGTTAGTTAATGTGCAGGCCTATTGGTAAATGTGCCACCTGCTCCAGTACAGGGCCGTGCTGAGTAGGAGTTAGTCAATGTACAGGCCTAGTGCGTAAAGAGTCACCTGCTCCAGTGCAGAGCCGTGCTGAACAGGATTTCGTCAATGTACAGGCCTAGTGGGTAAAGGAGCCACCTGCTCCAGTACAGAGCCGTGCTGAGTAGGAGTTAGTCAATGTGCGGGCCGAGTGGGTAAGGGAGCCAGCTGCTCCAGTACAGTGCCTTGCTGGGCAGGAGTTAGTCAATGTACAGGCCTAGTGGGTAAAGGAGCCACCTGCTCCAGTACAGGGCCTTGCAGAGTAGGAGATAGTCAATGTGCGGGCCTAGTGGCTAAAGGAGCCAACTGCTCCAGTACAGGGCCATGCTGAGCAGGAGTTAGTAAATGTGCAGGCCTAGTGGGTAAAGGAATCACCTGCTCCAGTACAGAGCCGTGCTGAACAGGAGTTAGTCAATGTGCAGGCCTAGTGGGTAAAGGAGCCACCTGCTCCAAAACAGGGCCGTGCTGAGCAGGAGTTAGTCAATGTGCAGGCCTAGTGGGTAAAGGAGCCACCTGCTCCAGTACAGAGCTGTGCTGAGCAGGAGTTAGTCAATGTGCAGGCCTAGTGGGTAAAGGAGTCACCTGCTCCAGTACAGAGCCGTGCAGAGCAGGAGTTAGTCAATG
This sequence comes from Somniosus microcephalus, assembly GCF_052327205.1. Classification (NCBI taxonomy): domain Eukaryota; kingdom Metazoa; phylum Chordata; class Chondrichthyes; order Squaliformes; family Somniosidae; genus Somniosus; species Somniosus microcephalus. Next base: position 117,839 of record NW_028225781.1, read on the forward strand.
TGCAGGCCTAGTGGGTAAAGGAGCCACCTGCTCCAGTACAGGGCCGTGCTGAGCAGGAGTTAGTCAATGTGCAGGCCTAGTGGGTAAAGGAGTCACCTGCTCCAGTCCAGGGCCGTGCTGAGCAGGAGTTAGTCAACGTGCAGGCCTAGTGGGTAAAGGAGTCACCTGCTGTAGTACACAGCCGTGCTGAGCAGGATTTAGTCAATGTGCGGGCCTGTGGGTAACGGATTCACCTGCTACAGTACAGAGCCGTGCTGAGCAGGAGTTAGTCAATGTGTGGGCCTAGTGGGTAAAGGAGTCACCTGCTCCAGTACAGGGCCGTGCTGAGCAGGAGTTAGTCAATGTGCGGGCCTAGTGGGTAAAGGAGCCACCTGCTCCAGTACAGGGCCGTGCTGAGCAGGAGTTAGACAATGTGCAGGCCTAGTGGGTAAAGGAGCCACCTGCTCCAGTACAGAGCCGTGCTGAGTAGGAGTTAGTCAATGTGCGGGCCTAGTGGGTAAAGGAGCCACCTGCTCCAGTACAGGGCCGCGCTGAGTAGGAGTTAGTCAATGTACAGGCCTAGTGCGTAAAGGAGTCACCTGCTCCAGTGCAGAGCCGTGCTGAACAGGATTTAGTCAATGTACAGGCCTAGTGGGTAAAGGAGCCACCTGCTCCAGTACAGAGCCGTGCTGAGTAGGAGTTAGTCAATGTGCGGGCCTAGTGGGTAAGGGAGCCACCTGCTCCAGTACAGGGCCTTACTGGGCAGGAGTTAGTCAATGTACAGGCCTAGTGGGTAAAGGAGCCACCTGCTCCAGTACAGGGCCTTGCAGAGTAGGAGATAGTCAATGTGCAGGCCTAGTGGGTAAAGGAGCCAACTGCTCCAGTACAGGGCCATGCTGAGCAGGAGTTAGTAAATGTGCAGGCCTAGTGGGAAAAGGAGTCACCTGCTCCAGTACAGAGCCGTGCTGAACAGGAGTTAGTCAATGTGCAGGCCTAGTGGGTAAAGGAGCCACCTGCTCCAGTACAGAGCCGTGCTGAACAGGAGTTAGTCAATGTGCAGGCCTAGTGGGTAAAGGAACCACCTGCTGTAGAACAGGGCCATGCTGAAGAGGAGTTAGTCAATGTGCGGCCCTAGTGGGTAAAGGAGCCACGTGCTCCAGCACAGAGCCGTGCTGAACAGGAGTTAGTCAATGTGCAGGCCTAGTGGGTAAAGGAGCCAGCTGCTGTAGTACAGGGCCATGCTGAACAGGAGTTAGTCAATGTGCAGGCCTAGTGGGTAAAGGAGCCACCTGCTCCAGTACAGAGCAGTGCTGAGCAGGAGTTCGTCAATGTGCGGACCTAATGGGTAAAGGAGCCACCTGCTCCAGTACAGGGCCTTGCTGAGCAGGAGTTAGTCAATGTGCAGGCCTAGTGGGTAAAGGAGCCACCTGCTCCGGTAAAGAGCCGTGCTGAGTACGAGTTAGTCAATGTGCGGGCCTAGTGGGTAAAGTAGCCACCTGCACCAGTACAGAGACGTGCTGAGCAGGAGTTAGTCAATTTGCAGGCCTAGTGGGTAATGGAGCCACCTGCTCCAGTACAGAGCCGTGCTGAGCAGGATTTAGTCAATGTGCAGGCCTAGTGGGTAAAGGAGTCACCTGCTCCTCTACAGAGCCGTGCAGAGCAGGAGTTAGTCAATGTGCAGGCCTAGTGGGTAAAGGAGCCACCTACTCCAGTACAGGGCCGTGCTGAGCAGGAGTTAGTCAATGTGCGGGCCTAGTGGGTAAAGAAGTCACCTGCTCCAGTACAGGGCCGTGCTGAGCAGGAGTTAGTCAATGTGGAGGCCTAGTAGGTAAAGGAGCCACCTGCTGTAGTACACACCCGTGCTGAGCAGGAGTTAGTCAATGTGCGGGCCTCGTGGGTAACGGATTCACCTGTTACAGTACAGTGCCGTGCTGAGCAGGTGTTAGTCAATGTGCGGGCCTAGTAGGTAAAGGAGTCACCTGCTCCAGTACAGGGCCGTGCTGAGCAGGAGTTTGTCAATGTGCGGGCCTTGTGGGTAAAGGAGCCACCTGCTCCAGTACAGGGCCGTGCTGAGCAGGAGTTAGACAATGTGCAGGCCTAGTGGGTAAAGGAGCCACCTGCTCCAGTACAGGGCCTTGCAGAGTAGGAGATAGTCAATGTGCGGGCCTAGTGGCTAAAGGAGCCAACTGCTCCAGTACAGGGCCATGCTGAGCAGGAGGTAGTAAATGTGCAGGCCTAGTGGGTAAAGGAGTCACCTGCTCCAGTACAGAGCCGTGCTGAACAGGAGTTAGTCAATGTGCAGGCCTAGTGGGTAAAGGGGCCAGCTGCTCCAATACAGGGCCGTGCTGAGCAGGAGTTAGTCAATGTGCAGGCCTAGTGGGTAAAGGAGCCACCTGCTCCAGAACAGAGCTGTGCTGAGCAGGAGTTAGTCAATGTGCAGGCCTAGTGGGTAAAGGAGTCACCTGCTCCAGTACAGAGCCGTGCAGAGCAGGAGTAAGTCAATGTGCAGGCCTAGTGGGTAAAGGAGCCACCTGCTCCAGTACAGGGCCGTGCTGAGCAGGAGTTAGTCAATGTGCAGGCCTAGTGGGTAAAGGAGTCACCTGCTCCAGTACAGGGCCGTGCTGAGCAGGAGTTAGTCAACGTGCAGGCCTAGTGGGTAAAGGAGCCACCTGCTGTAGTACACAGCCGTGCTGAGCAGGAGTTAGTCAATGTGCGGGCCTGTGGGTAACGGATTCACCTGCTACAGTACAGAGCCGTGCTGAGCAGGAGTTAGTCAATGTGTGGGCCTAGTGGGTAAAGGAGTCACCTGCTCCAGTACAGGGCCGTGCTGAGCAGCAGTTAGTCAATGTGCGGGCCTAGTGGGTAAAGGAGCCACCTGCTCCAGTACAGGGCCGTGCTGAGCAGGAGTTAGACAATGTGCAGGCCTAGTAGGTAAAGGAGCCACCTGCTCCAGTACAGAGCCGTGCTGAGTAGGAGTTAGTCAATGTGCGGGCCTAGTGGGTAAAGGAGCCACCTGCTCCAGTACAGGGCCGTGCTGAGCAGGAGTTAGTCAATGTGCAGGCCTAGTGGGTAAAGGAGCCACCTGCTCCAGTACAGAGCTGTGCTGAGCAGGAGTTAGTCAATGTGCAGGCCTAGTGGGTAAAGGAGTCACCTGCTCCAGTACAGAGCCGTGCTGAGTAGGAGTTAGTCAATGTGCGGGCCTAGTGGTTAAAGGAGCCACCTGCTCCAGTACAGAGCAGTGCTGAGCAGGAGTTAGTCACTGTGCGGACCTAATGGGTAAAGGAGCCACCTGCTCCAGTACAGGGCCTTGCTGAGCAGGAGTTAGTCAATGTGCAGGCCTAGTGGGTAAAGTAGCCACCTGCTCCGGTAAAGAGACGTGCTGAGTACGAGTTAGTCAATGTGCGGGCCTAGTGGGTAAAGGAGCCACCTGCTCCAGTACAGGGCCATGCTGAGTAGGAGTTAGTCAATGTGCGGGTCTAGTGGGTAAAGTAGCCACCTGCACCAGTACAGAGCCGTGCTAAGCAGGAGTTAGTCAATGTGCAGGCCTAGTGGGTAATGGAGCCACCTGCTCCAGTACAGAGCCGTGCTGAGCAGGAGTTAGTCAATGTGCGGGCCTAGTGGGTAAAGGAGTCACCTGCTCCAGTGCAGAGCCGTGCAGAGCAGGAGTTATCAATGTGCAGGCCTAGTGGGTAAAGGAGCCACCTGCTCCAGTACAGGGCCGTGCTGAGCAGGAGTTAGTCAATGTGCAGGCCTAGTGGGTAAAGGAGTCTCCTGCTCCAGTACAGGGCCGTGCTGAGCAGGAGTTAGTCAACGTGCAGGCCTAGTGGGTAAAGGAGCCACCTGCTGTAGTACACACCCGTGCTGAGCAGGAGTTAGTCAATGTGCGGGCCTGTGGGTAACGGATTCACCTGCTACAGTACAGAGCCGTGCTGAGCAGGAGTTAGTCAATGTGCGGGCCTAGTGGGTAAAGGAGTCACCTGCTCCAGTACAGGGCCGTGCTGAGCAGGAGTTAGTCAATGTGCGGGCCTAGTGGGTAAAGGAGTCACCTGCTCCAGTACAGAGCCGTGCAGAGCAGGAGTAAGTCAATGTGCAGGCCTAGTGGGTAAAGGAGCCACCTGCTCCAGTACAGGGCCGTGCTGAGCAGGAGTTAGTCAATGTGCAGGCCTAGTGGGTAAAGGAGTCACCTGCTCCAGTACAGGGCCGTGCTGAGCAGGAGTTAGTCAACGTGCAGGCCTAGTGGGTAAAGGAGCCACCTGCTGTAGTACACAGCCGTGCTGAGCAGGAGTTAGTCAATGTGCGGGCCTGTGGGTAACGGATTCACCTGCTACAGTACAGAGCCGTGCTGAGCAGGAGTTAGTCAATGTGTGGGCCTAGTGGGTAAAGGAGTCACCTGCTCCAGTACAGGGCCGTGCTGAGCAGCAGTTAGTCAATGTGCGGGCCTAGTGGGTAAAGGAGCCACCTGCTCCAGTACAGGGCCGTGCTGAGCAGGAGTTAGACAATGTGCAGGCCTAGTGGGTAAAGGAGCCACCTGCTCCAGTACAGAGCCGTGCTGAGTAGGAGTTAGTCAATGTGCGGGCCTAGTGGGTAAAGGAGCCACCTGCTCCAGTACAGGGCCGTGCTGAGCAGGAGTTAGTCAATGTGCAGGCCTAGTGGGTAAAGGAGCCACCTGCTCCAGTACAGAGCTGTGCTGAGCAGGAGTTAGTCAATGTGCAGGCCTAGTGGGTAAAGGAGTCACCTGCTCCAGTACAGAGCCGTGCTGAGTAGGAGTTAGTCAATGTGCGGGCCTAGTGGTTAAAGGAGCCACCTGCTCCAGTACAGAGCAGTGCTGAGCAGGAGTTAGTCACTGTGCGGACCTAATGGGTAAAGGAGCCACCTGCTCCAGTACAGGGCCTTGCTGAGCAGGAGTTAGTCAATGTGCAGGCCTAGTGGGTAAAGTAGCCACCTGCTCCGGTAAAGAGACGTGCTGAGTACGAGTTAGTCAATGTGCGGGCCTAGTGGGTAAAGGAGCCACCTGCTCCAGTACAGGGCCATGCTGAGTAGGAGTTAGTCAATGTGCGGGTCTAGTGGGTAAAGTAGCCACCTGCACCAGTACAGAGCCGTGCTAAGCAGGAGTTAGTCAATGTGCAGGCCTAGTGGGTAATGGAGCCACCTGCTCCAGTACAGAGCCGTGCTGAGCAGGAGTTAGTCAATGTGCGGGCCTAGTGGGTAAAGGAGTCACCTGCTCCAGTGCAGAGCCGTGCAGAGCAGGAGTTATCAATGTGCAGGCCTAGTGGGTAAAGGAGCCACCTGCTCCAGTACAGGGCCGTGCTGAGCAGGAGTTAGTCAATGTGCAGGCCTAGTGGGTAAAGGAGTCTCCTGCTCCAGTACAGGGCCGTGCTGAGCAGGAGTTAGTCAACGTGCAGGCCTAGTGGGTAAAGGAGCCACCTGCTGTAGTACACACCCGTGCTGAGCAGGAGTTAGTCAATGTGCGGGCCTGTGGGTAACGGATTCACCTGCTACAGTACAGAGCCGTGCTGAGCAGGAGTTAGTCAATGTGCGGGCCTAGTGGGTAAAGGAGTCACCTGCTCCAGTACAGGGCCGTGCTGAGCAGGAGTTAGTCAATGTGCGGGCCTAATGGGTAAAGGAGCCACCTGCTCCAGTACAGGGCCGCGCTGAGCAGGAGTTAGTTAATGTGCAGGCCTATTGGTAAAGGTGCCACCTGCTCCAGTACAGGGCCGTGCTGAGTAGGAGTTAGTCAATGTACAGGCCTAGTGTGTAAAGGAGTCACCTGCTCCAGTGCAGAGCCGTGCTGAACAGGATTTCGTCAATGTACAGGCCTAGTGGGTAAAGGAGCCACCTGCTCCAGTACAGAGCCGTGCTGATTAGGAGTTAGTCAATGTGCGGGCCTTGTGGGTAAGGGAGCCAGCTGCTCCAGTACAGTGCCTTGCTGGGCAGGAGTTAGTCAATGTACAGGCCTAGTGGGTAAAGGAGCCACCTGCTCCAGTACAGGGCCTTGCAGAGTAGGAGATAGTCAATGTGCGGGCCTAGTGGCTAAAGGAGCCAACTGCTCCAGTACAGTGCCATGCTGAGCAGGAGTTAGTAAATGTGCAGGCCTAGTGGGTAAAGGAGTCACCTGCTCCAGTACAGAGCCGTGCTGAACAGGAGTTAGTCAATGTGCAGGCCTAGTGGGTAAAGGAGCCACCTGCTCCAAAACAGGGCCGTGCTGAGCAGGAGTTAGTCAATGTGCAGGCCTAGTGGGTAAAGGAGCCACCTGCTCCAGTACAGAGCTGTGCTGAGCAGGAGTTAGTCAATGTGCAGGCCTAGTGGGTAAAGGAGTCACCTGCTCCAGTACAGAGCCGTGCAGAGCAGGAGTTAGTCAATGTGCAGGCCTAGTGGGTAAAGGAGCCACCTGCTCCAGTACAGGGCCGTGCTGAGCAGGAGTTAGTCAATGTGCAGACCTAGTGGGTATAGGAGTCACCTGCTCCAGTCCAGGGCCGTGCTGAGCAGGAGTTAGTCAACGTGCAGGCCTAGTGGGTAAAGGAGCCACCTGCTGTAGTACACAGCCGTGCTGAGCAGGATTTAGTCAATGTGCGGGCCTGTGGGTAACGGATTCACCTGCTACAGTACAGAGCCATGCTGAGCAGGAGTTAGTCAATGTGCGGGCCTAGTGGGTAAAGGAGTCACCTGCTCCAGTACAGGGCCGTGCTGAGCAGGAGTTAGTCAATGTGCGGGCCTAGTGGGTAAAGGAGCCACCTGCTCCGGTAAAGAGCCGTGCTGAGTACGAGTTAGTCAATGTGCGGGCCTAGTGGGTAAAGTAGCCACCTGCACCAGTACAGAGCCGTGCTGAGCAGGAGTTAGTCAATGTGCAGGCCTAGTGGGTAAAGGAGTCACCTGCTCCTGTACAGAGCCGTGCAGAGCAGGAGTTAGTCAATGTGCAGGCATAGTGGGTAAAGGAGCCACCTCCTCCAGTACAGGGCTGTGCTGAGCAGGAGTTAGTCAATGTGCGGGCCTAGTGGGAAAAGAAGTCACCTGCTCCAGTACAGGGCCGTGCTGAGCAGGAGTTAGTCAATGTGGAGGCCTAGTGGGTAAAGGAGCCACCTGCTGTAGTACACACCCGTGCTGAGCAGGAGTTAGTCAATGTGCGGGCCTCGTGCGTAACGGATTCACCTGCTACAGTACAGAGCCGTGCTGAGCAGGTGTTAGTCAATGTGCGGGCCTAGTAGGTAAAGGAGTCACCTGCTCCAGTACAGGGCCGTGCTGAGCAGGAGTTTGTCAATGTGCGGGCCTTGTGGGTAAAGGAGCCACCTGCTCCAGTACAGGGCCGTGCAGAGCAGGAGTGAGTCAATGTGCAGGCCTAGTGGGTAAAGGAGCCACCTGCTCCAGTACAGGGCCGTGCTGAGCAGGAGTTAGTCAATGTGCAGGCCTAGTGGGTAAAGGAGTCACCTGCTCCAGTACAGGGCCGTGCTCAGCAGGAGTTAGTCAACGTGCAGGCCTAGTGTGTAAAGGAGCCACCTGCTGTAGTACACAGCCGTGCTGAGCAGGAGTTAGTCAATGTGCGGGCCTGTGGGTAACGGATTCACCTGCTACAGTACAGAGCCGTGCTGAGCAGGAGTTAGTCAATGTGTGGGTCTAGTGGGTAAAGGAGTCACCTGCTCCAGTACAGGGCCGTGCTGAGCAGGAGTTAGTCAATGTACAGGCCTAGTGCGTAAAGGAGTCACCTGCTCCAGTGCAGAGCCGTGCTGAACAGGATTTAGTCAATGTACAGGCCTAGTGGGTAAAGGAGCCACCTGCTCCAGTACAGAGCCGTGCTGAGTAGGAGTTAGTCAATGTGCGGGCCTAGTGGGTAAGGGAGCCACCTGCTCCAGTACAGGGCCTTGCTGGGCAGGAGTTAGTCAATGTACAGGCCTAGTGGGTAAAGGAGCCACTTGCTCCAGTACAGGGCCTTGCAGAGTAGGAGATAGTCAATGTGCGGGCCTAGTGGGTAAAGGAGCCAACTGCTCCAGTACAGGGCCATGCTGAGCAGGAGTTAGTAAATGTGCAGGCCAAGTGGGAAAAGGAGTCACCTGCTCCAGTACAGAGCCGTGCTGAACAGGAGTTAGTCAATGTGCAGGCCTAGTGGGTAAAGGAGCCACCTGCTCCAGTACAGAGCCGTGCTGAACAGGAGTTAGTCAATGTGCAGGCCTAGTGGGTAAAGGAACCACCTGCTGTAGAACAGGGCCATGCTGAAGAGGATTTAGTCAATGTGCGGCCCTAGTGGGTAAAGGAGCCACGTGCTCCAGCACAGAGCCGTGCTGAACAGGAGTTAGTCAATGTGCAGGCCTAGTGGGTAAAGGAGCCACCTGCTGTAGTACAGGGCCATGCTGAACAGGAGTTAGTCAATGTGCAGGCCTAGTGGGTAAAGGAGCCACCTGCTCCAGTACAGAGCAGTGCTGAGCAGGAGTTCGTCAATGTGCGGACCTAATGGGTAAAGGAGCCACCTGCTCCAGTACAGGGCCTTGCTGAGCAGGAGTTAGTCAATGTGCAGGCCTAGTGGGTAAAGGAGCCACCTGCTCCGGTAAAGAGCCGTGCTGAGTACGAGTTAGTCAATGTGCGGGCCTAGTGGGTAAAGTAGCCACCTGCACCAGTACAGAGCCGTGCTGAGCAGGAGTTAGTCAATGTGCAGGCCTAGTGGGTAATGGAGCCACCTGCTCCAGTACAGAGCCGTGCTGAGCAGGATTTAGTCAATGTGCAGGCCTAGTGGGTAAAGGAGTCACCTGCTCCTGTACAGTGCCGTGCAGCGCAGGAGTTAGTCAATGTGCAGGCCTAGTGGGTAAAGGAGCCACCTACTCCAGTACAGGGCCGTGCTGAGCAGGAGTTAGTCAATGTGCGGGCCTAGTGGGTAAAGAAGTCACCTGCTCCAGTACAGGGCCGTGCTGAGCAGGAGTTAGTCAATGTGGAGGCCTAGGGGGTAAAGGAGCCACCTGCTGTAGTACACACCCGTGCTGAGCAGGAGTTAGTCAATGTGCGGGCCTCGTGGGTAACGGATTCACCTGCTACAGTACAGAGCCGTGCTGAGCAGGTGTTAGTCAATGTGCGGGCCTAGTAGGTAAAGGAGTCACCTGCTCCAGTACAGGGGCGTGCTGAGCAGGAGTTTGTCAATGTGCGAGCCTTGTGGGTAAAGAAGCCACCTGATCCAGTACAGGGCCGTGCTGAGCAGGAGTTAGACAATGTGCAGGCCTAGTGGGTAAAGGAGCCACCTGCTCCAGTACAGGGCCTTGCAGAGTAGGAGATAGTCAATGTGCGGGCCGAGTGGCTAAAGGAGCCAACTGCTCCAGTACAGGGCCATGCTGAGCAGGAGGTAGTAAATGTGCAGGCCTAGTGGGTAAAGGAGTCACCTGCTCCAGTACAGAGCCGTGCTGAACAGGAGTTAGTCAATGTGCAGGCCTAGTGGGTAAAGGAGCCACCTGCTCCAATACAGGGCCGTGCTGAGCAGGAGTTAGTCAATGTGCAGGCCTAGTGGGTAAAGGAGCCACCTGCTCCAGTACAGAGCTGTGCTGAGCAGGAGTTAGTCAATGTGCAGGCCTAGTGGGTAAAGGAGTCACCTGCTCCAGTACAGAGCCGTGCAGAGCAGGAGTTAGTCAATGTGCAGGCCTAGTGGGTAAAGGAGCCAGCTGCTCCAGTACAGGGCCGTGCTGAGCAGGTGTTAGTCAATGTGCAGGCCTAGTGGGTAAAGGAGTCACCTGCTCCAGTACAGGGCCGTGCTGAGCAGGAGTTAGTCAACGTGCAGGCCTAGTGGGTAAAGGAGCCACCTGCTGTAGTACACAGCCGTGCTGAGCAGGAGTTAGTCAATGTGCGGGCCTGTGGGTAACGGATTCACCTGCTACAGTACAGAGCCGTGCTGAGCAGGAGTTAGTCAATGTGTGGGCCTAGTGGGTAAAGGAGTCACCTGCTCCAGTACAGGGCCGTGCTGAGCAGGAGTTAGTCAATGTGCGGGCCTAGTGGGTAAAGGAGCCACCTGCTCCAGTACAGGGCCGTGCTGAGCAGGAGTTAGACAATGTGCAGGCCTAGTGGGTAAAGGAGCCACCTGCTCCAGTACAGAGCCGTGCTGAGTAGGAGTTAGTCAATGTGCGGGCCTAGTGGGTAAAGAAGCCACCTGCTCCAGTACAGGGCCGTGCTGAGTAGGAGTTAGTCAATGTACAGGCCTAGTGCGTAAAGGAGTCACCTGCTCCAGTGCAGAGCCGTGCTGAACAGGATTTAGTCAATGTACAGGCCTAGTGGGTAAAGGAGCCACCTGCTCCAGTACAGAGCCGTGCTGAGTAGGAGTTAGTCAATGTGCGGGCCTAGTGGGTAAGGGAGCCACCTGCTCCAGTACAGGGCCTTGCTGGGCAGGAGTTAGTCAATGTACAGGCCTAGTGGGTAAAGGAGCCATCTGCTCCAGTACAGGGCCTTGCAGAGTAGGAGATAGTCAATGTGCGGGCCTAGTGGGTAAAGGAGCCAACTGCTCCAGTACAGGGCCATGCTGAGCAGGAGTTAGTAAATGTGCAGGCCTAGTGGGAAAAGGAGTCACCTGCTCCAGTACAGAGCCGTGCTGAACAGGAGTTAGTCAATGTGCAGGCCTAGTGGGTAAAGGAGCCACCTGCTGTAGTACAGGGCCATGCTGAACAGGAGTTAGTCAATGAGCAGGCCTAGTGGGTAAAGGAGCCACCTGCTCCAGTACAGAGCAGTGCTGAGCAGGAGTTCGTCAATGTGCGGACCTAATGGGTAAAGGAGCCACCTGCTCCAGTACAGGGCCTTGCTGAGCAGGAGTTAGTCAATGTGCAGGCCTAGTGGGTAAAGGAGCCACCTGCTCCGGTAAAGAGCCGTGCTGAGTACGAGTTATTCAATGTGCGGGCCTAGTGGGTAAAGGAGCCACCTGCTCCAGTACAGGGCCGTGCTGAGCAGGAGTTAGACAATGTGCAGGCCTAGTGGGTAAAGGAGCCACCTGCTCCAGTACAGAGCCGTGCTGAGTAGGAGTTAGTCAATGTGCGGGCCTAGTGGGTAAAGAAGGCACCTGCTCCAGTACAGGGCCGTGCTGAGTAGGAGTTAGTCAATGTACAGGCCCAGTGCGTAAAGGAGTCACCTGCTTCAGTGCAGAGCCGTGCTGAACAGGATTTAGTCAATGTACAGGCCTAGTGGGTAAAGGAGCCACCTGCTCCAGTACAGAGCCGTGCTGAGTCGGAGTTAGTCAATGTGCGGGCCTAGTGGGTAAGGGATCCACCTGCTCCAGTACAGGGCCTTGCTGGGCAGGAGTTAGTCAATGTACAGGCCTAGTGGGTAAAGGAGCCACCTGCTCCAGTACAGGGCCTTGCAGAGTAGGAGATAGTCAATGTGCGGGCCTAGTGGGTAAAGGAGCCAACTGCTCCAGTACAGGGCCATGCTGAGCAGGAGTTAGTAAATGTGCAGGCCTAGTGGGAAAAGGAGTCACCTGCTCCAGTACAGAGCCGTGCTGAACAGGAGTTAGTCAATGTGCAGGCCTAGTGGGTAAAGGAGCCACCTGCTCCAGTGCAGAGCCGTGCTGAACAGGAGTTAGTCAATGTGCAGGCCTAGTGGGTAAAGGAACCACCTGCTGTAGAACAGGGCCATGCTGAAGAGGAGTTAGTCAATGTGCGGCCCTAGTGGGTAAAGGAGCCACGTGCTCCAGCACAGAGCCGTGCTGAACAGGAGTTAATCAATGTGCAGGCCTAGTGGGTAAAGGAGCCACCTGCTGTAGTACAGGGCCATGCTGAACAGGAGTTAGTCAATGTGCAGGCCTAGTGGGTAAAGGAGCCACCTGCTCCAGTACAGAGCAGTGCTGAGCAGGAGTTCGTCAATGTGCGGACCTAATGGGTAAAAGAGCCACCTGCTCCAGTACAGGGCCTTGCTGAGCAGGAGTTAGTCAATGTGCAGGCCTAGTGGGTAAAGGAGCCACCTGCTCCGGTAAAGAGCCGTGCTGTCTACGAATTAGTCAATGTGCGGGCCTAGTGGGTAAAGTAGCCACCTGCACCAGTACAGAGCCGTGCTGAGCAGGAGTTAGTCAATGTGCAGGCCTAGTGGGTAATGGAGCCACCTGCTCCAGTACAGAGCCGTGCTGAGCAGGATTTAGTCAATGTGCAGGCCTAGTGGGTAAAGGTGTCACCTGCTCCTGTACAGAGCCGTGCAGAGCAGGAGTTGGTCAATGTGCAGGCCTAGTGGGTAAAGGAGCCACCTACTCCAATACAGGGCCGTGCTGAGCAGGAGTTAGTCAATGTGCGGGCCTAGTGGGTAAAGAAGTCAGCTGCTCCAGTACAGGGCCGTGCTGAGCAGGAGTTAGTCAATGTGGAGGCCTAGTGGGTAAAGGAGCCACCTGCTGTAGTGCACACCCGTGCTGAGCAGGAGTTAGTCAATGTGCGGGCCTCGTGGGTAACGGATTCACCTGCTACAGTACAGAGCCGTGCTGAGCAGGAGTTCGTCAATTTGCGGGCCTAGTAGGTAAAGGAGTCACCTGCTCCAGTACAGGGCCGTGCTGAGCAGGAGTTAGACAATGTGCAGACCTAGTGGGTAAAGGAGCCACCTGCTCCAGTACAGAGCCGTGCTGAGTGGGAGTTAGTCAATGTGCGGGCCTAGTGGGTAAAGGAGCCACCTGCTCCAGTACAGGGCCGTGCTGAGCAGGAGTTAGTTAAAGTGCAGGCCTATTGGTAAAGGAGCCACCTGCTCCAGTACAGGGCCGTGCTGAGTAGGAGTTAGTCAATGTACAGGCCTGGTGCGTAAAGGAGTCACCTGCTCCAGCACAGAGCCGTGCTGAACAGGAGTTAGTCAATGTACAGGCCTAGTGGGTAAAGGAGCCACCTGCTCCAGTGCAGAGCCGTGCTGAGTAGGAGTTAGTCAATGTCTGGGCCTAGTGGGTAAGGGAGCCACCTGCTCCAGTACAGGGCCTTGCTGGGCAGGAGTTAGTCAATGTACAGGCCTAGGGGGTAAAGGAGCCACCTGCTCCAGTACAGGGCCTTGCAGAGTAGGAGTTAGTCAATGTGCGTGCCTAGTGGGTAAAGGAGCCACCTGCTCCAGTACAGGGCCGTGCTGAGCAGGAGTTAGTAAATGTGCAGGCCTAGTGGGTAAAGGAGTCACCTGCCCCAGTACAGAGCCGTGCTGAACAGGAGTTAGTCAATGTGCAGGCCTAGTGGGTAAAGGAGCCACCTGCTCCAGTACAGAGCCGTGCTGAACAGGTGTTAGTCAATGTGCAGGCCTAGTGGGTAAACGGGCCACCTGCTGTAGTACAGGGCCATGCTGAAGAGGAGTTAGTCAATGTGCGGGCCTTGTGGATAAAGGAGCCACGTGCTCCAGTACAGAGCCGTGCTGAACAGGAGTTAGTCAATGTGCAGGCCTAGTGGGTAAAGGAGCCACCTGCTGTAGTACAGTTCCATGCTGAACAGGAGTTAGTCAAGGTGCAGGCCTAGTGTTTAAAGGAGCCACCTGCTGTAGTACAGGGCCATGCTGAGCAGGAGTTAGTCAATGTGCGGGCCTAGTGGGTAAAGGAGCCACCTGCTCCAGTACAGGGCCTTGCTGAGCAGGAGTTAGTCAATGTGCAGGCCTAGTGGGTAAAAGAGTCACCTGCTCTAGTACAGGGCCGTGCTGAGCAGGAGTTAGTCAATGTGCGGGCCTAGTGGGTAAAGGAGCCACCTGCTCCAGTACAGGGCCGTGCTGAGCAGGAGTTAGTCAATGTGTGGGCCGAGTGGGTAAAGGAGCCAGCTGCTCCAGTACAGGGCCATGCTGAGTCGGAGTTAGTCAATGTGCGGGCCTAGTGGGTAAAGGAGTCTCCTGCTCCAGTACAGAGCCGTGCTGAGCAGGAGTTAGTCAATGCGCGGGCCTAGTGTGTAAAGGAGCCACCTGCTCCAGTACAGGGCCTTGCTGAGCAGGAGTTAGTTAATGTGCAGGCCTATTGGTAAAGGAGCCACCTGCTCCAGTACAGGGCCGTGCTGAGTAGGAGTTAGTCAATGTACAGGCGTAGTGCGTAAAGGAGTCACCTGCTCCAGTAGAGAGCCGTGCTGAACAGGAGTTAGTCAATGTACAGGCCTAGTGGGTAAAGGAGCCACCTGCTCCAGTACAGAGCCGTGCTGAGTAGGAGTTAGTCAATGTGCGGGCCCAGTGGTTAAAGGAGCCACCTGCTCCAGTACAGAGCAGTGCTGAGCATGAGTTCGTCAATGTGCGGACCTAATTGGTAAAGGAGCCACCTGCTCCAGTACAGGGCCTTGCTGAGCAGGAGTTAGTCAATGTGCAGGCCTAGTGGGTAAAGGAGCCACCTGCTCCGGTAAAGAGCCGTGCTGAGTACGAGTTAGTCAATGTGCGGGCCTAGTGGGTAAAGGAGCCACCTGCTCCAGTACAGGGCCGTGCTGAATAGGAGTTAGTCAATGTGCGGGCCTAGTGGGTAAAGTAGCCACCTGCACCAGTACAGAGCTGTGCTGAGCAGGAGTTAGTCAATGTGCAGGCCTAGTGGGTAATGGAGCCACCTGCTCCAGTACAGAGCCGTGCTGAGCAGGATTTAGTCAATGTGCAGGCCTAGTGTGTAAAGGATTCACCTGCTCCAGTACAGAGCCGTGCAGAGCAGGAGTTAGTCAATGTGCAGGCCTAGTGGGTAAAGGAGCCACCTGCTCCAGTACAGGGCCGTGCTGAGCAGGAGTTAGTCAATGTGCGGGCCTAGTGGGTAAAGGAGTCACCTGCTCCAGTACAGGGCCGTGCTGAGCAGGAGTTAGTCAATGTGGAGGACTAGTGGGTAAAGGAGCCACCTGCTGTAGTACACACCCGTGCTGAGCAGGAGTTAGTCAATGTGCGGGCCTAGTGGGTAACGGATTCACCTGCTACAATACAGAGCCGTGCTGAGCAGGAGTTAGTCAATGTGCGGGCCTAGTGGGTAAAGGAGTAACCTGCTCCAGTACAAGGCCGTGCTGAGCAGGAGTTAGTCAATGTGCGGCCCCAGTGGGTAAAGGAGCCACCTGCTCCAGTACAGGGCCGTGCTGAACAGGAGTTAGACAATGTGCAGGGCTAGTGGGTAAAGGAGCCACCTGCTCCAGTACAGAGCCGTGCTGAGTAGGAGTTAGTCAATGTGCGGGCCTAGTGGGTAAAGGAGCCACCTGCTCCAGTACAGGGCCGTGCTGAGCAGGAGATAGTTAATGTGCAGGCCTTTTGGTAAAGGAGCCACCTGCTCCAGTACAGGGCCGTGCTGAGTAGGAGTTAGTCAATGTACAGGCCTAGTGCGTAAAGGAGTCACCTGCTCCAGCACAGAGCCGTGCTGAACAGGAGTTAGTCAATCTCCAGGCCTAGTGGGTAAAGGAGTCACCTGCTCCAGGACAGGGCCTTGCAGAGTAGGAGTTAGTCAATGTGCGGGCCTAGTGGGTAAAGGAGCCACCTGCTCCAGTACAGGGCCATGCTGAGCAGGGGTTAGTAAATGTGCAGGCCTAGTGGGTAAAGGAGTCACCTGCTCCAGTACAGAGCCGTGCTGAACAGGAGTTAGTCAATGTGCAGGCCTAGTGGGTAAAGGAGCCACCTGCTCCAGTACAGAGCCGTGCTGAACAGGTGTTAGTCAATGTGCAGGCCTAGTGGGTAAAGGAGCCACCTGCTGTAGTACAGGGCCATGCTGAAGAGGAGTTAGTCAATGTGCGGTCCTAGTGGGTAAAGGAGCCACCTGCTCCAGTACAGGGCCTTGCTGAGCAGGAGTTAGTCAATGTGCAGGCCTAGTGGGTAAAAGAGTCACCTGCTCTAGTGCAGGGCCGTGTTGAGCAGGAGTTAGTCAATGTGCGGGCCTAGTGGGTAAAGGAGCCACCTGCTCCAGTACAGGGCCGTTCTGAGCAGGAGTTAGTCAATGTGTGGGCCGAGAGGGTAAAGGAGCCAGCTGCTCCAGTACAGGGCCATGCTGAGTCGGAGTTAGTCAATGTGCGGGCCTAGTGGGTAAAGGAGTCTCCTGCTCCAGTACAGAGCCGTGCTGAGCAGGAGTTAGTCAATGTGCAGGCCTATTGGGTAAAGGAGCCACCTGCTCCAGTACAGGGCCGTGCTGAGCAGGAGTTAGTCAATGTGAAGGCCTACTGGGTAAAGGAGCAACCTGCTCCAGTACAGGGCTGTGCTGAGCAGGAGTTAGTCAATGTGCGGGCCTAGTGGGTAAAGGAGCCACCTGCTCCAGTACAGGGCCGTGCTGAGCAGGAGTTAGTCAATGTGCAGGCCTAGTGGGTAAAGGAGCCACCTGCTCCAGTACAGGGCCGTGCTGAGCAGGAGTTAGTCAATGTGCAGGCCGAGTGGGTAAAGGAGCCACCTGCTCCAGTACAGGGCCGTGCTGAGCAGGAGTTAGTCAATGTGCGGGCCTAGTGGGTAAAGGAGCCACCTGCGCCAGTACAGGGCCATGCTGAGCAGGAGTTAGACAATGTGCAGGCCTGGTGGTTAAAGGAGCCACCTGCTCCAGCACAGAGCCGTGCTGAGTAGGAGTTAGTCAATGTGCGGGCCTAGTGGGTAAAGGAGCCACCTGCTCCAGTACAGGGCCGTGCTGAGCAGGAGTTAATTAATGTGCAGGCCTAGTGGGTAAAGGAGCCACCTGCTCCAGTACAGGGCCTTGCTGAGCAGGAGATAGTCAATGTACTGGCTTAGTGGGTAAAGGAGCCACCTGCTCCAGTACAGAGCCGTGCTGAACACGAGTTAGTCAATGTACAGGTATACTGGATAAAGGAGCCACCTGCTCCAGTACAGCGCCTTGCTGGGCAGGAGTTAGTCAATGTCCAGGCCTAGTGGGTAAAGGAGCCACCTGCTCCAGTACAGGGCCTTGCTGAGTAGGAGTTAGTCAATGTGCAGGCCTAGTGGGTAAAGGGGCCACCTGCTCCAGTACAGAGCCGTGCTGAACAGGAGTTAGTCAATGTGCAGGCCTAGTGGGTAAAGGAGCCACCTGCTTCAGTACAGGGCCATGCTGAACAGGAGTTAATCAATGTGCGGGCCTAGTGGGTAAAGGAGCCACCTGCTCCAGTACAGAGCCGTGCTGAACAGGAGTTAGTCAATGTGCGGGCCTAGTGGGTAAAGGAGCCACCTGCTTCAGTACAGGGCCATGCTGAACAGGAGTTAATCAATGTGCGGGCCAAGTGGGTAAAGGAGTCACCTGCTCCAGTAAAGAAGCTTGCAGAGCAGGAGTTAGTCAATGTGCAGGCCTAGTGGGTAAAGGAGCCACCTGCTCCAGTACAGAGCCGTGCTGAGCAGGAGTTAGTCAATGTGCGAGCCTAGTGGGTAAAGGAGCCACTTGTTCCAGTGCAGGGCCGTGCTGAACAGGAGTTAGTCAATGTGCAGGCCTAGTGGGATAAGGAGCCACCTGCTCCAGTACAGAGCCGTGCTGAGCAGGAGTTAGTCAATGTGCGGGCCTAGTGGGTAAAGGAGCCACCTGCTCCAGTACAGGGCCGTGCTGAGCAGGAGTTAGTCAATGTGCGGGCCTAGTGGTTAAAGGAGCCACCTGCACCAGTACAGACCCGTGCTGAGCAGCAGTTAGTCAATGTGCAGGCCGAGTGGGTAATGGAGCCACCTGCTCCAGTACAGAGCCGTGCTGAGCAGGGGTTAGTCAATGTGCAGGCCTGGTGGGTAAAGGAGTCACCTGCTCCAGTACAGAGCCGTGCAGAGCAGGAGTTAGTCAATGTGCAGACCTAGTGGGTAAAGGAGCCACCTGCTCCAGTACAGGGCCGTGCTGAGCATTAGTTAGTCAATGTGCAGGCCTTGTGGGTGAAGGAGTCACCTGCTCCAGTACAGGGCCGTGCTTAGCAGGAGTTAGTCAATGTGCAGGCCTAGTGGGTAAAGGAGCCACCTGCTGTAGAACACACCCGTGCTGAGCAGGAGTTAGTCAATGTGCGGGCCTAGTGGGTAACGGATTCACCTGCTACAGTACAGAGCCGAGCTGAGCAGGAGTTAGTCAATGTGCGGGCCTAGTGGGTAAAGGAGTCACCTGCTCCAGTACAGGGCCGTGCTGAGCAGGAGTTAGTCAATGTGCGGGCCTAGTGGGTAAAGGAGCCACCTGCTCCAGTACAGGGCCGTGCTGAGCAGGAGTTAGACAATGTGCAGGCCTAGTGGGTAAAGGAGCCACCTGCTGCAGTACAGAGCCGTGCTGAGTAGGAGTTAGTCAATGTGCGGGCCTAGTGGGTAAAGGAGCCACCTGCTCCAGTAAAGGGCCGTGCTGAGCAGGAGTTAGTTAATGTGCAGGCCTATTGATAAAGGAGCCAACTGCTCCAGTAGAGGGCCGTGCTGAGTAGGAGTTAGTCAATGTACAGGCCTAGTGCGTAAAGGAGTCACCTGCTCCAGTACAGAGCCGTGCTGAGTAGGAGTTAGTCAATGTGCGGACCTAATGGGTAAAGGAGCCACCTGCTCCAGTACAGGGCCTTGCTGAGCAGGAGTTAGTCAATGTGCAGGACTAGTGGCTAAAGGAGCCACCTGCTCCGGTAAGGAGCCGTGCTGAGTACGAGTTAGTCAATGTGCGGGCCTAGTGGGTAAAGGAGCCACCTGCTCCAGTACAGGGCCGTGCTGAGTAGGAGTTAGTCAATGTACAGGCCTAGTGCGTAAAGGAGTCACCTGCTGCAGTGCAGAGCCGTGCTGAGCAGGAGTTAGTCAATGTCTGCGCCTAGTGGGTAAGGGAGCCACCTGCTCCAGTACAGGGCCTTGCTGGGCAGGAGTTAGTCAATGTACAGGCCTAGGGGGTAAAGGAGCCACCTGCTCCAGGACAGGGCCTTGCAGAGTAGGAGTTAGTCAATGTGCGGGCCTAGTGGGTAAAGGAGCCACCTGCTCCAGTACAGGGCCATGCTGAGCAGGAGTTAGTAAATGTGCAGGCCTAGTGGGTAAAGGAGTCACCTGCTCCAGTGCAGAGCCGTGCTGAACAGGAGTTAGTCAATGTGCAGGCCGAGTGGGTAAAGGAGCCACCTGCTCCAGTACAGAGCCGTGCTGAACAGGTGTTAGTCAATGTGCAGGCCTAGTGGGTAAAGGAGCCACCTGCTGTAGTACAGGGCCATGCTGAAGAGGAGTTAGTCAGTGTGCGGGCCGAGTGGATAAAGGAGCCACGTGCTCCAGTACAGAGCCGTGCTGAACAGTAATTAGTCAATGTGCAGGCCTAGTGGGTAAAGGAGCCACCTGCTGTAGTACAGGGCCATGCTGAACAGGAGTTAGTCAAGGTGCAGGCCTAGTGTTTAAAGGAGCCACCTGCTGTAGTACAGGGCCATGCTGAGCAGGAGTTAGTCAATGTGCGGGCCTAGTGGGTAAAGGAGCCACCTGCTCCAGTACAGGGCCTTGCTGAGCAGGAGTTAGTCAATGTGCAGGCCGAGTGGGTAAAAGAGTCACCTGCTCTAGTACAGGGCCGTGTTGAGCAGGAGTTAGTCAATGTGCGGGCCTAGTGGGTAAAGGAGCCACCTGCTCCAGTACAGGGCCGTGCTGAGCAGGAGTTAGTCAATGTGTGGGCCTAGAGGGTAAAGGAGCCAGCTGCTCCAGTACAGGGCCATGCTGAGTAGGAGTTAGTCAATGTGCGGGCCTAGTGGGTAAAGGAGTCTCCTACTCCAGTACAGAGCCGTGCTGAGCAGGAGTTAGTCAATGTGCAGGCCTATAGGGTAAAGGAGCCACCTGCTCCAGTACAGGGCCGTGCTGAGCAGGAGTTAGTCAATGTGCAGGCCTACTGGGTAAAGGAGCAACCTGCTCCAGTACAGGGCCGTGCTGAGCAGGAGTTAATCAATGTGCGGGCCTAGTGGGTAAAGGAGCCACCTGCTCCAGTACAGGGCCGTGCTGAGCAGGAGTTAGTCAATGTGCAGGCCTAGTGGGTAAAGGAGCCACCTGCTCCAGTACAGGGCCGTGCTGAGCAGGAGTTAGTCAATGTGCAGGCCTAGTGGGAAAAGGAGTCACCTGCTCCAGTACAGGGCCGTGCTGAGCAGGAGATAGTCAATGTGCGGGCCTAGTGGGTAAAGGAGCCACCTGCACCAGTACAGGGCCATGCTGAGCAGGAGTTAGACAATGTGCAGGCCTGGTGGTTAAAGGAGCCACCTGCTCCAGTACAGAGCCGTGCTGAGTAGGAGTTAGTCAATGTGCGGGCCTAGTGGGTAAAGGAGCCACCTGCTCCAGTACAGGGCCGTGCTGAGCAGGAGTTAATTAATGTGCAGGCCTAGTGGGTAAAGGAGCCACCTGCTCCAGTACAGGGCCTTGCTGAGCAGGAGTTAGTCAATGTACTGGCTTAGTGGGTAAAGGAGTCACCTGCTCTAGTACAGAGCCGTGCTGAACACGAGTTAGTCAATGTACAGGTATACTGGATAAAGGAGCCACCTGCTCCAGTACAGCGCCTTGCTGGGCAGGAGTTAGTCAATGTCCAGGCCTAGTGGGTAAAGGAGTCACCTGCTCCAGTACAGAGCCGTGCTGAACAGGAGTTAGTCAATGTGCAGGCCTAGTGGGTAAAGGAGCCACCTGCTCCAGTACAGAGCCGTGCTGAACAGGAGTTAGTCAATGTGCAGGACTAGTGGGTAAAGGAACCACCTGCTGTATAACAGGGCCATGCTGAAGAGGAGTTAGTCAATGTGCGGCCCTAGTGGGTAAAGGAGCCACGTGCTCCAGCACAGAGCCGTGCTGAACAGGAGTTAGTCAATGTGCAGGCCTAGTGGGTAAAGGAGCCACCTGCTGTAGTACAGGGCCATGCTGAACAGGAGTTAGTCAATGTGCAGGCCTAGTGGGTAAAGGATCCACCTGCTCCAGTACAGAGCAGTGCTGAGCAGGAGTTCGTCAATGTGCGGACCTAATGGGTAAAGGAGCCACCTGCTCCAGTACAGGGCCTTGCTGAGCAGGAGTTAGTCAATGTGCAGGCCTAGTGGGTAAAGGAGCCACCTGCTCCGGTAAAGAGCCGTGCTGAGTACGAGTTAGTCAATGTGCGGGCCTAGTGGGTAAAGTAGCCACCTGCACCAGTACAGAGCCGTGCTGAGCAGGAGTTAGTCAATGTGCAGGCCTAGTGGGTAATGGAGCCACCTGCTCCAGTACAGAGCCGTGCTGAGCAGGATTTAGTCAATGTGCAGGCGTAGTGGGTAAAGGAGTCACCTGCTCCTGTACAGAGCCGTGCAGAGCAGGAGTTAGTCAATGTGCAGGCCTAGTGGGTAAAGGAGCCACCTACTCCAGTACAGGGCCGTGCTGAGCAGGAGTTAGTCAATGTGCGGGCCTAGTGGGTAAAGAAGTCACCTGCTCCAGTACAGGGCCGTGCTGAGCAGGAGTTAGTCAATGTGGAGGCCTAGTGGGTAAAGGAGCCACCTGCTGTAGTACACACCCGTGCTGAGCAGGAGTTAGTCAATGTGCGGGCCTCGTGGGTAACGGATTCACCTGCTACAGTACAGAGCCGTGCTGAGCAGGTGTTAGTCAATGTGCGGGCCTAGTAGGTAAAGGAGTCACCTGCTCCAGTACAGGGCCGTGCTGAGCAGGAGTTTGTCAATGTGCGGGCCTTGTGGGTAAAGGAGCCACCTGATCCAGTACAGGGCCGTGCTGAGCAGGAGTTAGTCAATGTACAGGCCTAGGGGGTAAAGGAGCCACCTGCTCCAGGACAGGGCCTTGCAGAGTAGGAGTTAGTCAATGTGCGGGCCTAGTGGGTAAAGGAGCCACCTGCTCCAGTACAGGGCCATGCTGAGCAGGAGTTAGTAAATGTGCAGGCCTAGTGGGTAAAGGAGTCACCTGCTCCAGTGCAGAGCCGTGCTGAACAGGAGTTAGTCAATGTGCAGGCCGAGTGGGTAAAGGAGCCACCTGCTCCAGTACAGAGCCGTGCTGAACAGGTGTTAGTCAATGTGCAGGCCTAGTGGGTAAAGGAGCCACCTGCTGTAGTACAGGGCCATGCTGAAGAGGAGTTAGTCAGTGTGCGGGCCGAGTGGATAAAGGAGCCACGTGCTCCAGTACAGAGCCGTGCTGAACAGTAGTTAGTCAATGTGCAGGCCTAGTGGGTAAAGGAGCCACCTGCTGTAGTACAGGGCCATGCTGAACAGGAGTTAGTCAAGGTGCAGGCCTAGTGTTTAAAGGAGCCACCTGCTGTAGTACAGGGCCATGCTGAGCAGGAGTTAGTCAATGTGCGGGCCTAGTGGGTAAAGGAGCCACCTGCTCCAGTACAGGGCCTTGCTGAGCAGGAGTTAGTCAATGTGCAGGCCGAGTGGGTAAAAGAGTCACCTGCTCTAGTACAGGGCCGTGTTGAGCAGGAGTTAGTCAATGTGCGGGCCTAGTGGGTAAAGGAGCCACCTGCTCCAGTACAGGGCCGTGCTGAGCAGGAGTTAGTCAATGTGTGGGCCTAGAGGGTAAAGGAGCCAGCTGCTCCAGTACAGGGCCATGCTGAGTAGGAGTTAGTCAATGTGCGGGCCTAGTGGGTAAAGGAGTCTCCTACTCCAGTACAGAGCCGTGCTGAGCAGGAGTTAGTCAATGTGCAGGCCTATAGGGTAAAGGAGCCACCTGCTCCAGTACAGGGCCGTGCTGAGCAGGAGTTAGTCAATGTGCAGGCCTACTGGGTAAAGGAGCAACCTGCTCCAGTACAGGGCCGTGCTGAGCAGGAGTTAATCAATGTGCGGGCCTAGTGGGTAAAGGAGCCACCTGCTCCAGTACAGGGCCGTGCTGAGCAGGAGTTAGTCAATGTGCAGGCCTAGTGGGTAAAGGAGCCACCTGCTCCAGTACAGGGCCGTGCTGAGCAGGAGTTAGTCAATGTGCAGGCCTAGTGGGAAAAGGAGTCACCTGCTCCAGTACAGGGCCGTGCTGAGCAGGAGATAGTCAATGTGCGGGCCTAGTGGGTAAAGGAGCCACCTGCACCAGTACAGGGCCATGCTGAGCAGGAGTTAGACAATGTGCAGGCCTGGTGGTTAAAGGAGCCACCTGCTCCAGTACAGAGCCGTGCTGAGTAGGAGTTAGTCAATGTGCGGGCCTAGTGGGTAAAGGAGCCACCTGCTCCAGTACAGGGCCGTGCTGAGCAGGAGTTAATTAATGTGCAGGCCTAGTGGGTAAAGGAGCCACCTGCTCCAGTACAGGGCCTTGCTGAGCAGGAGTTAGTCAATGTACTGGCTTAGTGGGTAAAGGAGTCACCTGCTCTAGTACAGAGCCGTGCTGAACACGAGTTAGTCAATGTACAGGTATACTGGATAAAGGAGCCACCTGCTCCAGTACAGCGCCTTGCTGGGCAGGAGTTAGTCAATGTCCAGGCCTAGTGGGTAAAGGAGTCACCTGCTCCAGTACAGAGCCGTGCTGAACAGGAGTTAGTCAATGTGCAGGCCTAGTGGGTAAAGGAGCCACCTGCTCCAGTACAGAGCCGTGCTGAACAGGAGTTAGTCAATGTGCAGGACTAGTGGGTAAAGGAACCACCTGCTGTATAACAGGGCCATGCTGAAGAGGAGTTAGTCAATGTGCGGCCCTAGTGGGTAAAGGAGCCACGTGCTCCAGCACAGAGCCGTGCTGAACAGGAGTTAGTCAATGTGCAGGCCTAGTGGGTAAAGGAGCCACCTGCTCCAGTACAGAGCAGTGCTGAGCAGGAGTTCGTCAATGTGCGGACCTAATGGGTAAAGGAGCCACCTGCTCCAGTACAGGGCCTTGCTGAGCAGGAGTTAGTCAATGTGCAGGCCTAGTGGGTAAAGGAGCCACCTGCTCCGGTAAAGAGCCGTGCTGAGTACGAGTTAGTCAATGTGCGGGCCTAGTGGGTAAAGTAGCCACCTGCACCAGTACAGAGCCGTGCTGAGCAGGAGTTAGTCAATGTGCAGGCCTAGTGGGTAATGGAGCCACCTGCTCCAGTACAGAGCCGTGCTGAGCAGGATTTAGTCAATGTGCAGGCGTAGTGGGTAAAGGAGTCACCTGCTCCTGTACAGAGCCGTGCAGAGCAGGAGTTAGTCAATGTGCAGGCCTAGTGGGTAAAGGAGCCACCTACTCCAGTACAGGGCCGTGCTGAGCAGGAGTTAGTCAATGTGCGGGCCTAGTGGGTAAAGAAGTCACCTGCTCCAGTACAGGGCCGTGCTGAGCAGGAGTTAGTCAATGTGGAGGCCTAGTGGGTAAAGGAGCCACCTGCTGTAGTACACACCCGTGCTGAGCAGGAGTTAGTCAATGTGCGGGCCTCGTGGGTAACGGATTCACCTGCTACAGTACAGAGCCGTGCTGAGCAGGTGTTAGTCAATGTGCGGGCCTAGTAGGTAAAGGAGTCACCTGCTCCAGTACAGGGCCGTGCTGAGCAGGAGTTTGTCAATGTGCGGGCCTTGTGGGTAAAGGAGCCACCTGATCCAGTACAGGGCCGTGCTGAGCAGGAGTTAGTCAATGTGCAGGCCTAGTGGGTAAAGGAGCCACCTGCTCCAGTACAGGGCCGTGCTGAGCAGGAGTTAGTCAATGTGCAGGCCTAGTGGGAAAAGGAGTCACCTGCTCCAGTACAGGGCCGTGCTGAGCAGGAGATAGTCAATGTGCGGGCCTAGTGGGTAAAGGAGCCACCTGCGCCAGTACAGGGCCATGCTGAGCAGGAGTTAGACAATGTGCAGGCCTGGTGGTTAAAGGAGCCACCTGCTCCAGTACAGAGCCGTGCTGAGTAGGAGTTAGTCAATGTGCGGGCCTAGTGGGTAAAGGAGCCACCTGCTCCAGTACAGGGCCGTGCTGAGCAGGAGTTAATAAATGTGCAGGCCTAGTGGGTAAAGGAGCCACCTGCTCCAGTACAGGGCCTTGCTGAGCAGGAGTTAGTCAATGTACTGGCTTAGTGGGTAAAGGAGTCACCTGCTCTAGTACAGAGCCGTGCTGAACACGAGTTAGTCAATGTACAGGTATACTGGATAAAGGAGCCACCTGCTCCAGTACAGCGCCTTGCTGGGCAGGAGTTAGTCAATGTCCAGGCCTAGTGGGTAAAGGAGTCACCTGCTCCAGTACAGAGCCGTGCTGAACAGGAGTTAGTCAATGTGCAGGCCTAGTGGGTAAAGGAGCCACCTGCTCCAGTACAGAGCCGTGCTGAACAGGAGTTAGTCAATGTGCAGGACTAGTGGGTAAAGGAACCACCTGCTGTATAACAGGGCCATGCTGAAGAGGAGTTAGTCAATGTGCGGCCCTAGTGGGTAAAGGAGCCACGTGCTCCAGCACAGAGCCGTGCTGAACAGGAGTTAGTCAATGTGCAGGCCTAGTGGGTAAAGGAGCCACCTGCTGTAGTACAGGGCCATGCTGAACAGGAGTTAGTCAATGTGCAGGCCTAGTGGGTAAAGGAGCCACCTGCTCCAGTACAGAGCAGTGCTGAGCAGGAGTTCGTCAATGTGCGGACCTAATGGGTAAAGGAGCCACCTGCTCCAGTACAGGGCCTTGCTGAGCAGGAGTTAGTCAATGTGCAGGCCTAGTGGGTAAAGGAGCCACCTGCTCCGGTAAAGAGCCGTGCTGAGTACGAGTAAGTCAATGTGCGGGCCTAGTGGGTAAAGTAGCCACCTGCACCAGTACAGAGCCGTGCTGAGCAGGAGTTAGTCAATGTGCAGGCCTAGTGGGTAATGGAGCCACCTGCTCCAGTACAGAGCCGTGCTGAGCAGGATTTAGTCAATGTGCAGGCGTAGTGGGTAAAGGAGTCACCTGCTCCTGTACAGAGCCGTGCAGAGCAGGAGTTAGTCAATGTGCAGGCCTAGTGGGTAAAGGAGCCACCTACTCCAGTACAGGGCCGTGCTGAGCAGGAGTTAGTCAATGTGCGGGCCTAGTGGGTAAAGAAGTCACCTGCTCCAGTACAGGGCCGTGCTGAGCAGGAGTTAGTCAATGTGGAGGCCTAGTGGGTAAAGGAGCCACCTGCTGTAGTACACACCCGTGCTGAGCAGGAGTTAGTCAATGTGCGGGCCTCGTGGGTAACGGATTCACCTGCTACAGTACAGAGCCGTGCTGAGCAGGTGTTAGTCAATGTGCGGGCCTAGTAGGTAAAGGAGTCACCTGCTCCAGTACAGGGCCGTGCTGAGCAGGAGTTTGTCAATGTGCGGGCCTTGTGGGTAAAGGAGCCACCTGATCCAGTACAGGGCCGTGCTGAGCAGGAGTTAGACAATGTGCAGGCCTAGTGGGTAAAGGAGCCACCTGCTCCAGTACAGGTCCTTGCAGAGTAGGAGATAGTCAATGTGCGGGCCGAGTGGCTAAAGGAGCCAACTGCTCCAGTACAGGGCCATGCTGAGCAGGAGGTAGTAAATGTGCAGGCCTCGTGGGTAAAGGAGTCACCTGCTCCAGTACAGAGCCGTGCTGAACAGGAGTTAGTCAATGTGCAGGCCTAGTGGGTAAAGGAGCCACCTGCTCCAATACAGGGCCGTGCTGAGCAGGAGTTAGTCAATGTGCAGGCCTAGTGGGTAAAGGAGCCACCTGCTCCAGTACAGAGCTGTGCTGAGCAGGAGTTAGTCAATGTGCAGGCCTAGTGGGTAAAGGAGTCACCTGCTCCAGTACAGAGCCGTGCAGAGCAGGAGTTAGTCAATGTGCAGGCCTAGTGGGTAAAGGAGCCACCTGCTCCAGTACAGGGCCGTGCTGAGCAGGTGTTAGTCAATGTGCAGGCCTAGTGGGTAAAGGAGTCACCTGCTCCAGTACAGGGCCGTGCTGAGCAGGAGTTAGTCAACGTGCAGGCCTAGTGGGTAAAGGAGCCACCTGCTGTAGTACACAGCCGTGCTGAGCAGGAGTTAGTCAATGTGCGGGCCTGTGGGTAACGGATTCACCTGCTACAGTACAGAGCCGTGCTGAGCAGGAGTTAGTCAATGTGTGGGCCTAGTGGGTAAAGGAGTCACCTGCTCCAGTACAGGGCCGTGCTGAGCAGGAGTTAGTCAATGTGCGGGCCTAGTGGGTAAAGGAGCCACCTGCTCCAGTACAGGGACGTGCTGAGCAGGAGTTAGACAATGTGCAGGCCTAGTGGGTAAAGGAGCCACCTGCTCCAGTACAGAGCCGTGCTGAGTAGGAGTTAGTCAATGTGCCGGCCTAGTGGGTAAAGAAGCCACCTGCTCCAGTACAGGGCCGTGCTGAGTAGGAGTTAGTCAATGTACAGGCCTAGTGCGTAAAGGAGTCACCTGCTCCAGTGCAGAGCCGTGCTGAACAGGATTTAGTCAATGTACAGGCCTAGTGGGTAAAGGAGCCACCTGCTCCAGTACAGAGCCGTGCTGAGTAGGAGTTAGTCAATGTGCGGGCCTAGTGGGTAAGGGAACCACCTGCTCCAGTACAGGGCCTTGTGGGGCAGGAGTTAGTCAATGTACAGGCCTAGTGGGTAAAGGAGCCATCTGCTCCAGTACAGGGCCTTGCAGAGTAGGAGATAGTCAATGTGCGGGCCTAGTGGGTAAAGGAGCCAACTGCTCCAGTACAGGGCCATGCTGAGCAGGAGTTAGTAAATGTGCAGGCCTAGTGGGAAAAGGAGTCACCTGCTCCAGTACAGAGCCGTGCTGAACAGGAGTTAGTCAATGTGCAGGCCTAGTGGGTAAAGGAGCCACCTGCTGTAGTACAGGGCCATGCTGAACAGGAGTTAGTCAATGTGCAGGCCTAGTGGGTAAAGGAGCCACCTGCTCCAGTACAGAGCAGTGCTGAGCAGGAGTTCGTCAATGTGCGGACCTAATGGGTAAAGGAGCCACCTGCTCCAGTACAGGGCCTTGCTGAGCAGGAGTTAGTCAATGTGCAGGCCTAGTGGGTAAAGGAGCCACCTGCTCCGGTAAAGAGCCGTGCTGAGTACGAGTTAGTCAATGTGCGGGCCTAGTGGGTAAAGGAGCCACCTGCTCCAGTACAGGGCCGTGCTGAGCAGGAGTTAGACAATGTGCAGGCCTAGTGGGTAAAGGAGCCACCTGCTCCAGTACAGAGCCGTGCTGAGTAGGAGTTAGTCAATGTGCGGGCCTAGTGGGTAAAGAAGCCACCTGCTCCAGTACAGGGCCGTGCTGAGTAGGAGTTAGTCAATGTACAGGCCCAGTGCGTAAAGGAGTCACCTGCTCCAGTGCAGAGCCGTGCTGAACAGGATTTAGTCAATGTACAGGCCTAGTGGGTAAAGGAGCCACCTGCTCCAGTACAGAGCCGTGCTGAGTCGGAGTTAGTCAATGTGCGGGCCTAGTGGGTAAGGGATCCACCTGCTCCAGTACAGGGCCTTGCTGGGCAGGAGTTAGTCAATGTACAGGCCTAGTGGGGAAAGGAGCCACCTGCTCCAGTACAGGGCCTTGCAGAGTAGGAGATAGTCAATGTGCGGGCCTACTGGGTAAAGGAGCCAACTGCTCCAGTACAGGGCCATGCTGAGCAGGAGTTAGTAAATGTGCAGGCCTAGTGGGAAAAGGAGTCACCTGCTCCAGTACAGAGCCGTGCTGAACAGGAGTTAGTCAATGTGCAGGCCTAGTGGGTAAAGGAGCCACCTGCTCCAGTGCAGAGCCGTGCTGAACAGGAGTTAGTCAATGTGCAGGCCTAGTGGGTAAAGGAACCACCTGCTGTAGAACAGGGCCATGCTGAAGAGGAGTTAGTCAATGTGCGGCCCTAGTGGGTAAAGGAGCCACGTGCTCCAGCACAGAGCCGTGCTGAACAGGAGTTAGTCAATGTGCAGGCCTAGTGGGTAAAGGAGCCACCTGCTGTAGTACAGGGCCATGCTGAACAGGAGTTAGTCAATGTGCAGGCCTAGTGGGGAAAGGAGCCACCTGCTCCAGTACAGAGCAGTGCTGAGCAGGAGTTCATCAATGTGCGGACCTAATGGGTAAAAGAGCCACCTGCTCCAGTACAGGGCCTTGCTGAGCAGGAGTTAGTCAATGTGCAGGCCTAGTGGGTAAAGGAGCCACCTGCTCCGGTAAAGAGCCGTGCTGTGTACGAATTATTCAATGTGCGGGCCTAGTGGGTAAAGTAGCCACCTGCACCAGTACAGAGCTGTGCTGAGCAGGAGTTAGTCAATGTGCAGGCCTAGTGGGTAATGGAGCCACCTGCTCCAGTACAGAGCCGTGCTGAGCAGGATTTAGTCAATGTGCAGGCCTAGTGGGTAAAGGAGTCACCTGCTCCTGTACAGAGCCGTGCAGAGCAGGAGTTGGTCAATGTGCAGGCCTAGTGGGTAAAGGAGCCACCTACTCCAATACAGGGCCGTGCTGAGCAGGAGTTAGTCAATGTGCGGGCCTAGTGGGTAAAGAAGTCAGCTGCTCCAGTACAGGGCCGTGCTGAGCAGGAGTTAGTCAATGTGGAGGCCTAGTGGGTAAAGGAGCCACCTGCTGTAGTGCACACCCGTGCTGAGCAGGAGTTAGTCAATGTGCGGGACTCGTGGGTAACGGATTCACCTGCTACAGTACAGAGCCGTGCTGAGCAGGAGTTCGTCAATGTGCGGGCCTAGTAGGTAAAGGAGTCACCTGCTCCAGTACAGGGCCGTGCTGAGCAGGAGTTAGACAATGTGCAGGCCTAGTGGGTAAAGGAGCCACCTGCTCCAGTACAGAGCCGTGCTGAGTGGGAGTTAGTCAATGTGCGGGCCTAGTGGGTAAAGGAGCCACCTGCTCCAGTACAGGGCCGTGCTGAGCAGGAGTTAGTTAAAGTGCAGGCCTATTGGTAAAGGAGCCACCTGCTCCAGTACAGGGCCGTGCTGAGTAGGAGTTAGTCAATGTACAGGCCTGGTGCGTAAAGGAGTCACCTGCTCCAGCACAGAGCCGTGCTGAACAGGAGTTAGTCAATGTACAGGCCTAGTGGGTAAA
Organism: Somniosus microcephalus; assembly: GCF_052327205.1. Classification (NCBI taxonomy): domain Eukaryota; kingdom Metazoa; phylum Chordata; class Chondrichthyes; order Squaliformes; family Somniosidae; genus Somniosus; species Somniosus microcephalus. The sequence goes on from NW_028225781.1 coordinate 147,373, forward strand.
GGAGCCACCTGCTCCAGTGCAGAGCCGTGCTGAGTAGGAGTTAGTCAATGTCTGGGCCTAGTGGGTAAGGGAGCCACCTGCTCCAGTACAGGGCCTTGCTGGGCAGGAGTTAGTCAATGTACAGGCCTAGGGGGTAAAGGAGCCACCTGCTCCAGTACAGGGCCTTGCAGAGTAGGAGTTAGTCAATGTGCGTGCCCAGTGGGTAAAGGAGCCACCTGCTCCAGTACAGGGCCTTGCTGAGCAGGAGTTAGTAAATGTGCAGGCCTAGTGGGTAAAGGAGCCACCTGCTCCAGTACAGGGCCTTGCTGAGCAGGAGTTAGTGAATGTGCGTGCCTAGTGGGTAAAGGAGCCACCTGCTCCAGTACAGGGCCGTGCTGAGCAGGAGTTAGTAAATGTGCAGGCCTAGTGGGTAAAGGAGTCACCTGCTCCAGTACAGAGCCGTGCTGAACAGGAGTTAGTCAATGTGCAGGCCTAGTGGGTAAAGGAGCCACCTGCTCCAGTACAGAGCCGTGCTGAACAGGTGTTAGTCAATGTGCAGGCCTAGTGGGTAAAGGGGCCACCTGCTGTAGTACAGGGCCATGCTGAAGAGGAGTTAGTCAACGTGCGGGCCTTGTGGATAAAGGAGCCACGTGCTCCAGTACAGAGCCGTGCTGAACAGGAGTTAGTCAATGTGCAGGCCTAGTGGGTAAAGGAGCCACCTGCTGTAGTACAGTTCCATGCTGAACAGGAGTTAGTCAAGGTGCAGGCCTAGTGTTTAAAGGAGCCACCTGCTGTAGTACAGGGCCATGCTGAGCAGGAGTTAGTCAATGTGCGGGCCTAGTGGGTAAAGGAGCCACCTGCTCCAGTACAGGGCCTTGCTGAGCAGGAGTTAGTCAATGTGCAGGCCTAGTGGGTAAAAGAGTCACCTGCTCTAGTACAGGGCCGTGCTGAGCAGGAGTTAGTCAATGTGCGGGCCTAGTGGGTAAAGGAGCCACCTGCTCCAGTACAGGGCCGTGCTGAGCAGGAGTTAGTCAATGTGTGGGCCGAGTGGGTAAAGGAGCCAGCTGCTCCAGTACAGGGCCATGCTGAGTCGGAGTTAGTCAATGTGCGGGCCTAGTGGGTAAAGGAGTCTCCTGCTCCAGTACAGAGCCGTGCTGAGCAGGAGTTAGTCAATGCGCGGGCCTAGTGTGTAAAGGAGCCACCTGCTCCAGTACAGGGCCTTGCTGAGCAGGAGTTAGTTAATGTGCAGGCCTATTGGTAAAGGAGCCACCTGCTCCAGTACAGGGCCGTGCTGAGTAGGAGTTAGTCAATGTACAGGCGTAGTGCGTAAAGGAGTCACCTGCTCCAGTAGAGAGCCGTGCTGAACAGGAGTTAGTCAATGTACAGGCCTAGTGGGTAAAGGAGCCACCTGCTCCAGTACAGAGCCGTGCTGAGTAGGAGTTAGTCAATGTGCGGGCCTAGTGGTTAAAGGAGCCACCTGCTCCAGTACAGAGCAGTGCTGAGCAGGAGTTCGTCAATGTGCGGACCTAATTGGTAAAGGAGCCACCTGCTCCAGTACAGGGCCTTGCTGAGCAGGAGTTAGTCAATGTGCAGGCCTAGTGGGTAAAGGAGCCACCTGCTCCGGTAAAGAGCCGTGCTGAGTACGAGTTAGTCAATGTGCGGGCCTAGTGGGTAAAGGAGGAAACTGCTCCAGTACAGGGCCGTGCTGAATAGGAGTTAGTCAATGTGCGGGCCTAGTGGGTAAAGTAGCCACCTGCACCAGTACAGAGCCGTGCTGAGCAGGAGTTAGTCAATGTGCAGGCCTAGTGGGTAATGGAGCCACCTGCTCCAGTACAGAGCCGTGCTGAGCAGGATTTAGTCAATGTGCAGGCCTAGTGGGTAAAGGAGTCACCTGCTCCAGTACAGAGCCGTGCAGAGCAGGAGTTAGTCAATGTGCAGGCCTAGTGGGTAAAGGAGCCACCTGCTCCAGTAAAGGGCCGTGCTGAGCAGGAGTTAGTCAATGTGCGGGCCTAGTGGGTAAAGGAGTCACCTGCTCCAGTACAGGGCCGTGCTGAGCAGGAGTTAGTCAATGTGGAGGCCTAGTGGGTAAAGGAGCCACCTGCTGTAGTACACACCCGTGCTGAGCAGGAGTTAGTCAATGTGCGGGCCTAGTGGGTAACGGATTCACCTGCTACAATACAGAGCCGTGCTGAGCAGGAGTTAGTCAATGTGCGGGCCTAGTGGGTAAAGGAGTAACCTGCTCCAGTACAGGGCCGTGCTGAGCAGGAGTTAGTCAATGTGCGGCCCCAGTGGGTAAAGGAGCCACCTGCTCCAGTACAGGGCCGTGCTGAGCAGGAGTTAGACAATGTGCAGGGCTAGTGGGTAAAGGAGCCACCTGCTCCAGTACAGAGCCGTGCTGAGTAGGAGTTAGTCAATGTGCGGGCCTAGTGGGTAAAGGAGCCACCTGCTCCAGTACAGGGCCGTGCTGAGCAATAGATAGTTAATGTGCAGGCCTTTTGGTAAAGGAGCCACCTGCTCCAGTACAGGGCCGTGCTGAGTAGGAGTTAGTCAATGTACAGGCCTAGTGCGTAAAGGAGTCACCTGCTCCAGCACAGAGCCGTGCTGAACAGGAGTTAGTCAATGTACAGGCCTAGTGGGTAAAGGAGTCACCTGCTCCAGGACAGGGCCTTGCAGAGTAGGAGTTAGTCAATGTGCGGGCCTAGTGGGTAAAGGAGCCACCTGCTCCAGTACAGGGCCATGCTGAGCAGGGGTTAGTAAATGTGCAGGCCTAGTGGGTAAAGGAGTCACCTGCTCCAGTACAGAGCCGTGCTGAACAGGAGTTAGTCAATGTGCAGGCCTAGTGGGTAAAGGAGCCACCTGCTCCAGTACAGAGCCGTGCTGAACAGGTGTTAGTCAATGTGCAGGCCTAGTGGGTAAAGGAGCCACCTGCTGTAGTACAGGGCCATGCTGAAGAGGAGTTAGTCAATGTGCGGTCCTAGTGGGTAAAGGAGCCACCTGCTCCAGTACAGGGCCTTGCTGAGCAGGAGTTAGTCAATGTGCAGGCCTAGAGGGTAAAAGAGTCACCTGCTCTAGTGCAGGGCCGTGTTGAGCAGGAGTTAGTCAATGTGCGGGCCTAGTGGGTAAAGGAGTCTCCTGCTCCAGTACAGAGCCGTGCTGAGCAGGAGTTAGTCAATGTGCAGGCCTATTGGGTAAAGGAGCCACCTGCTCCAGTACAGGGCCGTGCTGAGCAGGAGTTAGTCAATGTGAAGGCCTACTGGGTAAAGGAGCAACCTGCTCCAGTACAGGGCTGTGCTGAGCAGGAGTTAGTCAATGTGCGGGCCTAGTGGGTAAAGGAGCCACCTGCTCCAGTACAGGGCCGTGCTGAGCAGGAGTTAGTCAATGTGCAGGCCTAGTGGGTAAAGGAGCCACCTGCTCCAGTACAGGGCCGTGCTGAGCAGGAGTTAGTCAATGTGCAGGCCGAGTGGGTAAAGGAGCCACCTGCTCCAGTACAGGGCCGTGCTGAGCATGAGTTAGTCAATGTGCGGGCCTAGTGGGTAAAGGAGCCACCTGCGCCAGTACAGGGCCATGCTGAGCAGGAGTTAGACAATGTGCAGGCCTGGTGGTTAAAGGAGCCACCTGCTCCAGCACAGAGCCGTGCTGAGTAGGAGTTAGTCAATGTGCGGGCCTAGTGGGTAAAGGAGCCACCTGCTCCAGTACAGGGCCGTGCTGAGCAGGAGTTAATTAATGTGCAGGCCTAGTGGGTAAAGGAGCCACCTGCTCCAGTACAGGGCCTTGCTGAGCAGGAGATAGTCAATGTACTGGCTTAGTGGGTAAAGGAGCCACCTGCTCCAGTACAGAGCAGTGCTGAACACGAGTTAGTCAATGTACAGGTATACTGGATAAAGGAGCCACCTGCTCCAGTACAGCGCCTTGCTGGGCAGGAGTTAGTCAATGTCCAGGCCTAGTGGGTAAAGGAGCCACCTGCTCCAGTACAGGGCCTTGCTGAGTAGGAGTTAGTCAATGTGCAGGCCTAGTGGGTAAAGGGGCCACCTGCTCCAGTACAGAGCCGTGCTGAACAGGAGTTAGTCAATGTGCAGGCCTAGTGGGTAAAGGAGCCACCTGCTTCAGTACAGGGCCATGCTGAACAGGAGTTAATCAATGTGCGGGCCTAGTGGGTAAAGGAGCCACCTGCTCCAGTACAGAGCCGTGCTGAACAGGAGTTAGTCAATGTGCGGGCCTAGTGGGTAAAGGAGCCACCTGCTTCAGTACAGGGCCATGCTGAACAGGAGTTAATCAATGTGCGGGCCTAGTGGGTTAAGGAGCCACCTGCTCCAGTACAGAGCCGTGCTGAGCAGGAGTTAGTCAATGTGCGGGCCTAGTGGGTAAAGGAGCCACCTGCTCCAGTACAGGGCCGTGCTGAGCAGGAGTTAGTCAATGTGCGGGCCTAGTGGTTAAAGGAGCCACCTGCACCAGTACAGACCCGTGCTGAGCAGCAGTTAGTCAATGTGCAGGCCGAGTGGGTAATGGAGCCACCTGCTCCAGTACAGAGCCGTGCTGAGCAGGGGTTAGTCAATGTGCAGGCCTGGTGGGTAAAGGAGTCACCTGGTCCAGTACAGAGCCATGCAGAGCAGGAGTTAGTCAATGTGCAGACCTAGTGGGTAAAGGAGCCACCTGCTCCAGTACAGGGCCGTGCTGAGCATTAGTTAGTCAATGTGCAGGCCTTGTGGGTGAAGGAGTCACCTGCTCCAGTACAGGGCCGTGCTTAGCAGGAGTTAGTCAATGTGCAGGCCTAGTGGGTAAAGGAGCCACCTGCTGTAGAACACACCCGTGCTGAGCAGGAGTTAGTCAATGTGCGGGCCTAGTGGGTAACGGATTCACCTGCTACAGTACAGAGCCGAGCTGAGCAGGAGTTAGTCAATGTGCGGGCCTAGTGGGTAAAGGAGTCACCTGCTCCAGTACAGGGCCGTGCTGAGCAGGAGTTAGTCAATGTGCGGGCCTAGTGGGTAAAGGAGCCACCTGCTCCAGTACAGGGCCGTGCTGAGCAGGAGTTAGACAATGTGCAGGCCTAGTGGGTAAAGGAGCCACCTGCTGCAGTACAGAGCCGTGCTGAGTAGGAGTTAGTCAATGTGCGGGCCTAGTGGGTAAAGGAGCCACCTGCTCCAGTAAAGGGCCGTGCTGAGCAGGAGTTAGTTAATGTGCAGGTCTATTGGTAAAGGAGCCAACTGCTCCAGTAGAGGGCCGTGCTGAGTAGGAGTTAGTCAATGTACAGGCCTAGTGCGTAAAGGAGTCACCTGCTCCAGTACAGAGCCGTGCTGAACAGGAGTTAGTCAATGTACAGGCCTAGTGTGTAAAGGAGCCATCTGCTCCAGTACAGAGCCGTGCTGAGTAGGAGTTAGTCAATGTGCGGACCTAATGGGTAAAGGAGCCATTGGTCCAGTACAGGGCCTTGCTGAGCAGGAGTTAGTCAATGTGCAGGACTAGTGGCTAAAGGAGCCACCTGCTCCGGTAAGGAGCCGTGCTGAGTACGAGTTAGTCAATGTGCGGGCCTAGTGGGTAAAGGAGCCACCTGCTCCAGTACAGGGCCGTGCTGAGCAGGAGATAGTTAATGTGTAGGCCTATTGGTAAAGGAGCCACCTGCTCCAGTACAGGGCCGTGCTGAGTAGGAGTTAGTCAATGTACAGGCCTAGTGCGTAAAGGAGTCACCTGCTGCAGTGCAGAGCCGTGCTGAGCAGGAGTTAGTCAATGTCTGGGCCTAGTGGGTAAGGGAGCCACCTGCTCCAGTACAGGGCCTTGCTGGGCAGGAGTTAGTCAATGTACAGGCCTAGGGGGTAAAGGAGCCACCTGCTCCAGGACAGGGCCTTGCAGAGTAGGAGTTAGTCAATGTGCGGGCCTAGTGGGTAAAGGAGCCACCTGCTCCAGTACAGGGCCATGCTGAGCAGGAGTTAGTAAATGTGCAGGCCTAGTGGGTAAAGGAGTCACCTGCTCCAGTGCAGAGCCGTGCTGAACAGGAGTTAGTCAATGTGCAGGCCGAGTGGGTAAAGGAGCCACCTGCTCCAGTACAGAGCCGTGCTGAACAGGTGTTAGTCAATGTGCAGGCCTAGTGGGTAAAGGAGCCACCTGCTGTAGTACAGGGCCATGCTGAAGAGGAGTTAGTCAATGTGCGGGCCTAGTGGATAAAGGAGCCATGTGCTCCAGTACAGAGCCGTGCTGAACAGTAGTTAGTCAATGTGCAGGCCTAGTGGGTAAAGGAGCCACCTGCTGTAGTACAGGGCCATGCTGAACAGGAGTTAGTCAAGGTGCAGGCCTAGTGTTTAAAGGAGCCACCTGCTGTAGTACAGGGCCATGCTGAGCAGGAGTTAGTCAATGTGCGGGCCTAGTGGGTAAAGGAGCCACCTGCTCCAGTACAGGGCCTTGCTGAGCAGGAGTTAGTCAATGTGCAGGCCGAGTGGGTAAAAGAGTCACCTGCTCTAGTACAGGGCCGTGTTGAGCAGGAGTTAGTCAATGTGCGGGCCTAGTGGGTAAAGGAGCCACCTGCTCCAGTACAGGGCCGTGCTGAGCAGGAGTTAGTCAAAGTGTGGGCCTAGAGGGTAAACGAGCCAGCTGCTCCAGTACAGGGCCATGCTGAGTAGGAGTTAGTCAATGTGCGGGCCTAGTGGGTAAAGGAGTCTCCTACTCCAGTACAGAGCCGTGCTGAGCAGGAGTTAGTCAATGTGCAGGCCTATTGGGTAAAGGAGCCACCTGCTCCAGTACAGGGCCGTGCTGAGCAGGAGTTAGTCAATGGCCAGGCCTACTGGGTAAAGGAGCAACCTGCTCCAGTACAGGGCCGTGCTGAGCAGGAGTTAATCAATGTGCGGGCCTAGTGGGTAAAGGAGCCACCTGCTCCAGTACAGGGCCGTGCTGAGCAGGAGTTAGTCAATGTGCAGGCCTAGTGGGTAAAGGAGCCACCTGCTCCAGTACAGGGCCGTGCTGAGCAGGAGTTAGTCAATGTGCAGGCCTAGTGGGAAAAGGAGTCACCTGCTCCAGTACAGGGCCGTGCTGAGCAGGAGATAGTCAATGTGCGGGCCTAGTGGGTAAAGGAGCCACCTGCGCCAGTACAGGGCCATGCTGAGCAGGAGTTAGACAATGTGCAGGCCTGGTGGTTAAAGGAGCCACCTGCTCCAGTACAGAGCCGTGCTGAGTAGGAGTTAGTCAATGTGCGGGCCTAGTGGGTAAAGGAGCCACCTGCTCCAGTACAGGGCCGTGCTGAGCAGGAGTTAATTAATGTGCAGGCCTAGTGGGTAAAGGAGCCACCTGCTCCAGTACAGGGCCTTGCTGAGCAGGAGTTAGTCAATGTACTGGCTTAGTGGGTAAAGGAGTCACCTGCTCCAGTACAGAGCCGTGCTGAACACGAGTTAGTCAATGTACAGGTATACTGGATAAAGGAGCCACCTGCTCCAGTACAGCGCCTTGCTGGGCAGGAGTTAGTCAATGTCCAGGCCTAGTGGGTAAAGGAGTCACCTGCTCCAGTACAGAGCCGTGCTGAACAGGAGTTAGTCAATGTGCAGGCCTAGTGGGAAAAGGAGTCACCTGCTCCAGTACAGAGTCGTGCTGAACAGGAGTTAGTCAATGTGCAGGCCTAGTGGGTAAAGGAGCCACCTGCTCCAGTACAGAGCCGTGCTGAACAGGAGTTAGTCAATGTGCAGGCCTAGTGGGTAAAGGAACCACCTGCTGTAGAACAGGGCCATGCTGAAGAGGAGTTAGTCAATGTGCGGCCCGAGTGGGTAAAGGAGCCACGTGCTCCAGCACAGAGCCGTGCTGAACAGGAGTTAGTCAATGTGCAGGCCTAGTGGGTAAAGGAGCCACCTGCTGTAGTACAGGGCCATGCTGAACAGGAGTTAGTCAATGTGCAGGCCTAGTGGGTAAAGGAGCCACCTGCTCCAGTACAGAGCAGTGCTGAGCAGGAGTTCGTCAATGTGCGGACCTAATGGGTAAAAGAGCCACCTGCTCCAGTACAGGGCCGTGCTGAGCAGGAGTTAGTCAATGTGCAGGCCTAGTGGGTAAAGGAGCCACCTGCTCCGGTAAAGAGCCGTGCTGAGTACGAATTAGTCAATGTGCGGGCCTAGTGGGTAAAGTAGCCACCTGCACCAGTACAGAGCCGTGCTGAGCAGGAGTTAGTCAATGTGCAGGCCTAGTGGGTAATGGAGCCACCTGCTCCAGTACAGAGCCGTGCTGAGCAGGATTTAGTCAATGTGCAGGCCTAGTGGGTAAAGGAGTCACCTGCTCCTGTACAGAGCCGTGCAGTGCAGGAGTTGGTCAATGTGCAGGCCTAGTGGGTAAAGGAGCCACCTACTCCAGTACAGGGCCGTGCTGAGCAGGAGTTAGTCAATGTGCGGGCCTAGTGGGTAAAGAAGTCAGCTGCTCCAGTACAGGGTCATGCTGAGCAGGAGTTAGTCAATGTGGAGGCCTAGTGGGTAAAGGAGCCACCTGCTGTAGTGCACACCCGTGCTGAGCAGGAGTTAGTCAATGTGCGGGCCTCGTGGGTAACGGATTCACCTGCTACAGTACAGAGCCGTGCTGAGCAGGAGTTCGTCAATGTGCGGGCCTAGTAGGTAAAGGAGTCACCTGCTCCAGTACAGGGCCGTGCTGAGCAGGAGTTTGTCAATGTGCGGGCCTTGTGGGTAAAGGAGCCACCTGCTCCAGTACAGGGCCGTGCTGAGCTGGAGTTAGACAATGTGCAGGCCTAGTGGGTAAAGGAGCCACCTGCTCCAGTACAGAGCCGTGCTGAGTGGGAGTTAGTCAATGTGCGGGCCTAGTGGGTAAAGGAGCCACCTGCTCCAGTACAGGGCCGTGCTGAGCAGGAGTTAGTTAAAGTGCAGGCCTATTGGTAAAGGAGCCACCTGCTCCAGTACAGGGCCGTGCTGAGTAGGAGTTAGTCAATGTACAGGCCTGGTGCGTAAAGGAGTCACCTGCTCCAGTGCAGAGCCGTGCTGAGTAGGAGTTAGTCAATGTCTGGGCCTAGTGGGTAAGGGAGCCACCTGCTCCAGTACAGGGCCTTGCTGGGCAGGAGTTAGTCAATGTACAGGCCTAGTGGGTAAAGGAGCCACCTGCTCCAGTACAGGGCCTTGCAGAGTAGGAGTTAGTCAATGTGCGTGCCTAGTGGGTAAAGGAGCCACCTGCTCCAGTACAGGGCCTTGCTGAGCAGGAGTTAGTAAATGTGCAGGCCTAGTGGGTAAAGGAGCCACCTGCTCCAGTACAGGGCCGTGCTGAGCAGGAGTTAGTAAATGTGCAGGCCTAGTGGATAAAGGAGTCACCTGCTCCAGTACAGAGCCGTGCTGAACAGGAGTTAGTCAATGTGCAGGCCTAGTGGGTAAAGGAGCCACCTGCTCCAGTACAGAGCCGTGCTGAACAGGTGTTAGTCAATGTGCAGGCCTAGTGGGTAAAGGGGCCACCTGCTGTAGTACAGGGCCATGCTGAAGAGGAGTTAGTCAATGTGCGGGCCTTGTGGATAAAGGAGCCACGTGCTCCAGTACAGAGCCGTGCTGAACAGGAGTTAGTCAATGTGCAGGCCTAGTGGGTAAAGGAGCCACCTGCTGTAGTACAGTTCCATGCTGAACAGGAGTTAGTCAAGGTGCAGGCCTAGTGTTTAAAGGAGCCACCTGCTGTAGTACAGGGCCATGCTGAGCAGGAGTTAGTCAATGTGCGGGCCTAGTGGGTAAAGGAGCCACCTGCTCCAGTACAGGGCCTTGCTGAGCAGGAGTTAGTCAATGTGCAGGCCTAGTGGGTAAAAGAGTCACCTGCTCTAGTACAGGGCCGTGCTGAGCAGGAGTTAGTCAATGTGCGGGCCTAGTGGGTAAAGGAGCCACCTGCTCCAGTACAGGGCCGTGCTGAGCAGGAGTTAGTCAATGTGTGGGCCGAGTGGGTAAAGGAGCCAGCTGCTCCAGTACAGGGCCATGCTGAGTCGGTGTTAGTCAATGTTCGGGCCTAGTGGGTAAAGGAGTCTCCTGCTCCAGTACAGAGCCGTGCTGAGCAGGAGTTAGTCAATGCGCGGGCCTAGTGTGTAAAGGAGCCACCTGCTCCAGTACAGGGCCTTGCTGAGCAGGAGTTAGTTAATGTGCAGGCCTATTGGTAAAGGAGCCACCTGCTCCAGTACAGGGCCGTGCTGAGTAGGAGTTAGTCATTGTACAGGCGTAGTGCGTAAAGGAGTCACCTGCTCCAGTAGAGAGCCGTGCTGAACAGGAGTTAGTCAATGTACAGGCCTAGTGGGTAAAGGAGCCACCTGCTCCAGTACAGAGCCGTGCTGAGTAGGAGTTAGTCAATGTGCGGGCCTAGTGGTTAAAGGAGCCACCTGCTCCAGTACAGAGCAGTGCTGAGCAGGAGTTCGTCAATGTGCGGACCTAATTGGTAAAGGAGCCACCTGCTCCAGTACAGGGCCTTGCTGAGCAGGAGTTAGTCAATGTGCAGGCCTAGTGGGTAAAGGAGCCACCTGCTCCGGTAAAGAGCCGTGCTGAGTACGAGTTAGTCAATGTGCGGGCCTAGTGGGTAAAGGAGGAAACTGCTCCAGTACAGGGCCGTGCTGAATAGGAGTTAGTCAATGTGCGGGCCTAGTGGGTAAAGTAGCCACCTGCACCAGTACAGAGCCGTGCTGTGCAGGAGTTAGTCAATGTGCAGGCCTAGTGGGTAATGGAGCCACCTGCTCCAGTACAGAGCCGTGCTGAGCAGGATTTAGTCAATGTGCAGGCCTAGTGGGTAAAGGAGTCACCTGCTCCAGTACAGAGCCGTGCAGAGCAGGAGTTAGTCAATGTGCAGGCCTAGTGGGTAAAGGAGCCACCTGCTCCAGTACAGGGCCTTGCTGAGCAGGAGTTAGTCAATGTACTGGCTTAGTGGGTAAAGGAGTCACCTGCTCCAGTACAGAGCCGTGCTGAACACGAGTTAGTCAATGTACAGGTATACTGGATAAAGGAGCCACCTGCTCCAGTACAGCGCCTTGCTGGGCAGGAGTTAGTCAATGTCCAGGCCAAGTGGGTAAAGGAGTCACCTGCTCCAGTACAGAGCCGTGCTGAACAGGAGTTAGTCAATGTGCAGGCCTAGTGGGAAAAGGAGTCACCTGCTCCAGTACAGAGTCGTGCTGAACAGGAGTTAGTCAATGTGCAGGCCTAGTGGGTAAAGGAGCCACCTGCTCCAGTACAGAGCCGTGCTGAACAGGAGTTAGTCAATGTGCAGGCCTAGTGGGTAAAGGAACCACCTGCTGTAGAACAGGGCCATGCTGAAGAGGAGTTAGTCAATGTGCGGCCCGAGTGGGTAAAGGAGCCACGTGCTCCAGCACAGAGCCGTGCTGAACAGGAGTTAGTCAATGTGCAGGCCTAGTGGGTAAAGGAGCCACCTGCTGTAGTACAGGGCCATGCTGAACAGGAGTTAGTCAATGTGCAGGCCTAGTGGGTAAAGGAGCCACCTGCTCCAGTACAGAGCAGTGCTGAGCAGGAGTTCGTCAATGTGCGGACCTAATGGGTAAAAGAGCCACCTGCTCCAGTACAGGGCCGTGCTGAGCAGGAGTTAGTCAATGTGCAGGCCTAGTGGGTAAAGGAGCCACCTGCTCCGGTAAAGAGCCGTGCTGAGTACGAATTAGTCAATGTGCGGGCCTAGTGGGTAAAGTAGCCACCTGCACCAGTACAGAGCCGTGCTGAGCAGGAGTTAGTCAATGTGCAGGCCTAGTGGGTAATGGAGCCACCTGCTCCAGTACAGAGCCGTGCTGAGCAGGATTTAGTCAATGTGCAGGCCTAGTGGGTAAAGGAGTCACCTGCTCCTGTACAGAGCCGTGCAGAGCAGGAGTTGGTCAATGTGCAGGCCTAGTGGGTAAAGGAGCCACCTACTCCAGTACAGGGCCGTGCTGAGCAGGAGTTAGTCAATGTGCGGGCCTAGTGGGTAAAGAAGTCAGCTGCTCCAGTACAGGGTCATGCTGAGCAGGAGTTAGTCAATGTGGAGGCCTAGTGGGTAAAGGAGCCACCTGCTGTAGTGCACACCCGTGCTGAGCAGGAGTTAGTCAATGTGCGGGCCTCGTGGGTAACGGATTCACCTGCTACAGTACAGAGCCGTGCTGAGCAGGAGTTCGTCAATGTGCGGGCCTAGTAGGTAAAGGAGTCACCTGCTCCAGTACAGGGCCGTGCTGAGCAGGAGTTTGTCAATGTGCGGGCCTTGTGGGTAAAGGAGCCACCTGCTCCAGTACAGGGCTGTGCTGAGCTGGAGTTAGACAATGTGCAGGCCTAGTGGGTAAAGGAGCCACCTGCTCCAGTACAGAGCCGTGCTGAGTGGGAGTTAGTCAATGTGCGGGCCTAGTGGGTAAAGGAGCCACCTGCTCCAGTACAGGGCCGTGCTGAGCAGGAGTTAGTTAAAGTGCAGGCCTATTGGTAAAGGAGCCACCTGCTCCAGTACAGGGCCGTGCTGAGTAGGAGTTAGTCAATGTACAGGCCTGGTGCGTAAAGGAGTCACCTGCTCCAGCACAGAGCCGTGCTGAACAGGAGTTAGTCAATGTGCAGGCCTAGTGGGTAAAGGAGCCACCTGCTCCAGTACAGGGCCTTGCTGAGCAGGAGTTAGTAAATGTGCAGGCCTAGTGGGTAAAGGAGCCACCTGCTCCAGTACAGGGCCGTGCTGAGCAGGAGTTAGTAAATGTGCAGGCCTAGTGGATAAAGGAGTCACCTGCTCCAGCACAGAGCCGTGCTGAACAGGAGTTAGTCAATGTGCAGGCCTAGTGGGTAAAGGAGCCACCTGCTCCAGTACAGAGCCGTGCTGAACAGGTGTTAGTCAATGTGCAGGCCTAGTGGGTAAAGGGGCCACCTGCTGTAGTACAGGGCCATGCTGAAGAGGAGTTAGTCAATGTGCGGGCCTTGTGGATAAAGGAGCCACGTGCTCCAGTACAGAGCCGTGCTGAACAGGAGTTAGTCAATGTGCAGGCCTAGTGGGTAAAGGAGCCACCTGCTGTAGTACAGTTCCATGCTGAACAGGAGTTAGTCAAGGTGCAGGCCTAGTGTTTAAAGGAGCCACCTGCTGTAGTACAGGGCCATGCTGAGCAGGAGTTAGTCAATGTGCGGGCCTAGTGGGTAAAGGAGCCACCTGCTCCAGTACAGGGCCTTGCTGAGCAGGAGTTAGTCAATGTGCAGGCCTAGTGGGTAAAAGAGTCACCTGCTCTAGTACAGGGCCGTGCTGAGCAGGAGTTAGTCAATGTGCGGGCCTAGTGGGTAAAGGAGCCACCTGCTCCAGTACAGGGCCGTGCTGAGCAGGAGTTAGTCAATGTGTGGGCCGAGTGGGTAAAGGAGCCAGCTGCTCCAGTACAGGGCCATGCTGAGTCGGTGTTAGTCAATGTTCGGGCCTAGTGGGTAAAGGAGTCTCCTGCTCCAGTACAGAGCCGTGCTGAGCAGGAGTTAGTCAATGCGCGGGCCTAGTGTGTAAAGGAGCCACCTGCTCCAGTACAGGGCCTTGCTGAGCAGGAGTTAGTTAATGTGCAGGCCTATTGGTAAAGGAGCCACCTGCTCCAGTACAGGGCCGTGCTGAGTAGGAGTTAGTCAATGTACAGGCGTAGTGCGTAAAGGAGTCACCTGCTCCAGTAGAGAGCCGTGCTGAACAGGAGTTAGTCAATGTACAGGCCTAGTGGGTAAAGGAGCCACCTGCTCCAGTACAGAGCCGTGCTGAGTAGGAGTTAGTCAATGTGCGGGCCTAGTGGTTAAAGGAGCCACCTGCTCCAGTACAGAGCAGTGCTGAGCAGGAGTTCGTCAATGTGCGGACCTAATTGGTAAAGGAGCCACCTGCTCCAGTACAGGGCCTTGCTGAGCAGGAGTTAGTCAATGTGCAGGCCTAGTGGGTAAAGGAGCCACCTGCTCCAGTACAGGGCCATGCTGAGCAGGGGTTAGTAAATGTGCAGGCCTAGTGGGTAAAGGAGTCACCTGCTCCAGTACAGAGCCGTGCTGAACAGGAGTTAGTCAATGTGCAGGCCTAGTGGGTAAAGGAGCCACCTGCTCCAGTACAGAGCCGTGCTGAACAGGTGTTAGTCAATGTGCAGGCCTAGTGGGTAAAGGAGCCACCTGCTGTAGTACAGGGCCATGCTGAAGAGGAGTTAGTCAATGTGCGGTCCTAGTGGGTAAAGGAGCCACCTGCTCCAGTACAGGGCCTTGCTGAGCAGGAGTTAGTCAATGTGCAGGCCTAGTGGGTAAAAGAGTCACCTGCTCTAGTACAGGGCCGTGTTGAGCAGGAGTTAGTCAATGTGCGGGCCTAGTGGGTAAAGGAGCCACCTGCTCCAGTACAGGGCCGTGCTGAGCAGGAGTTAGTCAATGTGTGGGCCGAGAGTGTAAAGGAGCCAGCTGCTCCAGTACAGGGCCATGCTGAGTAGGAGTTAGTCAATGTGCGGGCCTAGTGGGTAAAGGAGTCTCCTGCTCCAGTACAGAGCCGTGCTGAGCAGGAGTTAGTCAATGTGCAGGCCTATTGGGTAAAGGAGCCACCTGCTCCAGTACAGGGCCGTGCTGAGCAGGAGTTAGTCAATGTGAAGGCCTACTGGGTAAAGGAGCAACCTGCTCCAGTACAGGGCTGTGCTGAGCAGGAGTTAGTCAATGTGCGGGCCTAGTGGGTAAAGAGCCCTGCTCACTCACCTGCCTCCAGAGCAGGAGTTAGTCATGTGCAGGCAGTTAGTCAAGTGCAGGCCTAGTGGGTAAAGGAGCCACCTGCTCCAGTACAGGGCCGTGCTGAGCAGGAGTTAGTCAATGTGCAGGCCTAGTGGGTAAAGGAGCCACCTGCTCCAGTACAGGGCCGTGCTGAGCAGGAGTTAGTCAATGTGCGGGCCTAGTGGGTAAAGGAGCCACCTGCGCCAGTACAGGGCCATGCTGAGCAGGAGTTAGACAATGTGCAGGCCTGGTGGTTAAAGGAGCCACCTGCTCCAGCACAGAGCCGTGCTGAGTAGGAGTTCGTAAAGGAGCCACCTGCTCCAGTACAGGGCCGTGCTGAGCAATGTGCAGCTAGTGGGTAAAGGAGCCACGCCTAGGAGCCACCTGCTCCAGTACAGGGCCTTGCTGAGCAGGAGTTAGTCAATGTACTGGCTTAGTGGGTAAAGGAGCCACCTGCTCCAGTACAGAGCCGTGCTGAACACGAGTTAGTCAATGTACAGGTATACTGGATAAAGGAGCCACCTGCTCCAGTACAGCGCCTTGCTGGGCAGGAGTTAGTCAATGTCCAGGCCTAGTGGGTAAAGGAGCCACCTGCTCCAGTACAGGGCCTTGCTGAGTAGGAGTTAGTCAATATGCAGGCCTAGTGGGTAAAGGGACCACCTGCTCCAGTACAGAGCCGTGCTGAACAGGAGTTAGTCAATGTGCAGGCCTAGTGGGTAAAGGAGCCACCTGCTTCAGTACAGGGCCATGCTGAACAGGAGTTAATCAATGTGCGGGCCTAGTGGGTAAAGGAGCCACCTGCTCCAGTACAGAGCCGTGCTGAACAGGAGTTAGTCAATGTGCGGGCCTAGTGGGTAAAGGAGCCACCTGCTTCAGTACAGGGCCATGCTGAGCAGGAGTTCGTCAATGTGCGAGCCTAGTGGGTAAAGGAGCCACCTGCTCCAGTACAGAGCCGTGCTGAACAGGAGTTAGTCAATGTGCGGGCCTAGTGGGTAAAGTAGCCACCTGCTGTAGTACAGGGCCATGCTGAACAGGAGTTAGTCAATGTGCAGGCCAAGTGGGTAAAGGAGTCACCTGCTCCAGTAAAGAAGCTTGCAGAGCAGGAGTTAGTCAATGTGCAGGCCTAGTGGGTAAAGGAGCCACCTGCTCCAGTACAGAGCCGTGCTGAGCAGGAGTTCGTCAATGTGCGAGCCTAGTGGGTAAAGGAGCCAGTTGCTCCAGTACAGAGCCGTGCTGAGCAGGAGTTAGTCAATGTGCGGGCCTAGTGGGTAAAGGAGTC